>NC_049201.1:79421899-79434399 GCF_013347855.1 Anguilla anguilla | reverse complement strand
CCTCTGGGCACTCGCAAGCCTTTATCTTAAGCTTTTTGTTTGGTTTTTTCATGATTCCAACCCTTTTTCCCCCTTTTAAATTTTTTTTTCCTCTTTCAGGACAAACACCATAAAACTTTTTTTTTTTTTTTTTTTTTAATGCGAAGGAACGCGGAGTCGCAGAGTTGTGTAAATATTGTTAGTATCAACACCCCCTCCCCGCCGCTGTCTTCTGTGGCGTGGGGCGAGGATGAGTTCATCCGCCCCTCAGACCCCCCGCCGGCCAGAGAGCGCCCGACGCGCGCGGTTTTGGGGAACGGCGACGGTGGCCCGCCGGGACGGCGTGGGCCCCCCCCCCGTCGCTTCCACCACCCCCCCCCATCGCAGCGGAGCGTCCCTTAATAAAGTGTTTATATGGGACAGAAGTTCCCAGCGATCTCCTCCGGGGTCTCGAGGCCAACGATCAGATAACTGTGAGACAGACTGCAGCCCGACGGCACTCTGCACACTGCGGAGTGTTAACTCTGTTCATTCGCCTCTAGCACGGTTTGTACAAGTCAAATAGACATTACATTACATTACAGGCATTTTGCAGACGCTCTTATCCAGAACGACTCACACAACTTTTTTTTACATAGCATGTGCATTGCGTCCATTTATACAGCTGGATATGTACTGAAGCGCTGCAGGTTAAGCACCTTGCTCAAGGGTACGACGGCGGACCTGTGACCTTTCGGTTACAAGCCCAGTTCCTTACCCACTGCGCTACACTGCCGCCACTGAACCTCTGTCACAAACCGAGCCCTGCCACAGCGTGGTGTCACCAGCTGCTTCTTTTAACCCCGCACACTACAGCCAAGCGCACACAGACCAGAGTCAGAGGAGGACCTTTCACATGCAGTCTTGACCTGCAGGCCACGGGCTCAGAAAAAAAAAAAACTTTTTAAAACATTTTTTAAATTTGTATTCCACTTAATGTACGTCAGTGACCGCAGGGGTGGGGTTCTGCAGAAAAGGTCGGCCAACAGGTTTTGGAGAGACCTTCTGACGCAGTCTGTACCATGGCTGACTCTTAACCCATACAAGAATCCCAGAGGTGTGGTGGGGATCTTAGATGCTTGGGTGTGGCACTTTCTGAATTTTGGACCCGTCTCTAGTTTCCCAGTGAACGTTTTTGTGGTGAGTCGGGGGGTGTCTAGGCGTTTAGGTGAAAACCCAGCTACATTTGTTTGAAAAGTGAAAGTTTTCCAAAATGACTGGGACGTAGCCAGGCTAACCTTAGCCATATTGAGGTTAACCTAGATCATTTATGTGAAAATGTCTTTCATCTAAGATTTCCACCCCTCTGGTTCTCTAGATTCCAGCTTTTCGCTCGCTGGTTTAAATTCTCTACCAAGGCCATTTCTGAACATTGAATCCTTCAAAGTCTGTAACACTCTCTGCTTTCAGTCTGAATATACCTGAAATAAACACAAGGAGGACACCACAATGACATCCAATTAGTCCAAACCCCATTGGGTTTTTGTTTGTTTTTCCTATACGGAAATGAATGAGCTGGTAGTCGTTGCTGACAGTACTGGAATGTGTGCGACGTTCAGGTATATGTTCACCTGCAAACTAAAATAGTTTCAGCGGATAACTGGGAGGATACTGCATTTCCATGCCTGTTATGACGTGCATCGTATCAAAACATTATGGTGACATAGTTTTTTAGTTAATCATCAGTGCCCAATACCTGTTGGCAGGTTTCCTTCATTGTTAAATGAGCTTAAATCTTTCGACAGTAAGTCTCCTCGATCGAAAACAGCTTAACCACAATACGACTTCTGTTCTTCCGAGCGCACAATGGGGTTTTGTGCTGTTTTCCTGTCATTAGGTTACAAAAAAAAAAAAAAAAAAAAAAAAAAAACCCCAGAGGGAATATTATGGTTATGCGGTTGATTCAGTCGTACAGTTTACACAGCGATTTTGCGAATGTTACAATGGCACTGCTGGTCCTCCAAGACTCATCTGCGACATTAATCCTGCTGTAGGGTCATGGCTGTGTTTTTGGACAGGAAGCAAAACAAAACGAATTAAAAATATCAGCGCTCCTATCGAAGTTATCTTAGCTTTGTTAAAAAAAAAAAAAAAAAAATCCTTTATTTAAATAGGTGATCGCAATAGGTTAAATAGGTTTATCTTGCTATTTTTCAATGATTCTTTGTTCTGAATAATAATAATAATAATAATAATAATAATAAAGTAAACACTTCGAGTGTTAAAAATGGTGGCTGCAGTCATAATTACCACAATCCCCGTCGATTTTCTTTGAGTTTTTTTTTTTTTGTTTTTTTGTTTTTTGCACTGGTGAGGTGTGAAGCGTAACGAAACAAACACTGTTTCCTTTCAGCCGGCCGTGACAGGGGAATGCGACGACGTTCCCGCAGGCGGAGAGACGGAGAGACGGAGCGATCCTTCGTTTGACTGACAGACGCCGGCATTCCGACACCGACGCGGTGTGCTTCCTGACGGGGGGGGGGGGGAGATGCTGGGAGTTTTTTTTTTTTTTCTGAAGAAGCTAACAGTTGATTCCTACAATAATAAACACCTGGGATTTTTTTTTTTTTTTTTTTGAGTGAGGTTAAAAGAAAGAGTACTCTGTTTTTTGTGTTTTTTTTTTCTTCTTCATTTTTTTTTTTCTCCCTTCGTGAAGATCTACATGACTGAACAGGTTTGGCCTGCCACAGTAGATAACTGTCTGAGGGTGTTGTCCGAAAAAACTGGCAGCGTGGAATATAATATAGGTAGACAGAAACACAGGCAGAGGATATATACTGTATATGACTGTGTGTGTGTGTGTGTGTGTGTGTGTGTGTGTGTGTGTGCCCGTGTGTGTGTGTGTGTGTGTGTGTACGTGAGACACAGAAAGAGAGATTATGTGCATGTGTTTGTCAGACGACACTTTATTAGGTACACATAATTAGGACCATCCGCTGCTGTGGCCCATCCGCTTTGAGGTTTGACATGTTGTGTGTTCAGAAATGCCCTTTTCCGCACACCAGCGTCTGTAAACAGCTGTTATGACAGCATATGCGGCCTCTCTGTCAGCTTGAACGAGTCCATGGCCAGTGTGAAGAACACTCCATTATTTCACCCCAAAAAACTTCTGGGACGCTTTGACACAGTGCATTTGGGGTCATTGCCCGGCTGCAAGGTGAAGCGCCGTCCAATGAGTTTTGAGGCATTTGCGTAAATATACTATATACTATAAAATATATATTTTTCTGAATTTTGCAATGTACTTGTTAACAAGTACATTGGCCTAACCTGGCCACTCTGTTCTTGAGGCTTTCCAGTGCTTTGCATCTTGTGATGAACCCTCTGATGTTACGCTGGTATGTAGTCTTCTCTTTATTAATCTTTGACGCACATATGCCTGCATTCTGGAGAGTGTTCTTGACCTGTTCTAGATCAGATCAGTTCAGATCAGTTTTTCTTCACAATTGAAGGCTTTGTGCCGTATGTGCCATCAAAATTTGCATCATCAACCCTTTGAAGAGTTTTTTTTTTTTTTAATCTTAGTCAGTTTTCTGGAACTTCATTGCTTTCACTTACCAGCAGTGATTGTTACATAAGCATTAGAATGTTCAGAGCATTCTAATTGCATATTTGTGATCTCACACCTTAAAGGGTTGATACAGGCTTTCACACGCACAAGCCTGCATTATTAGTCCAGTAACCCTGCAACTGTCAGCATCGAGTGTGCAAAAGCACTCCACTGCTCCACGCTAGGGGACTGGTTGAGTACGGCCTCGAAGGAAGAGAGGTTTGCAATGAGTTTTATCCAAGTTTAAACCCAAATGTATTTCACAACAAATGTGGAAAGAAATAAATGTACAGTCAGGAACAGAAGTAAGCACCATCATCATCATCATCATCATCATCATCTTTCCTATTAGAATGGGAGAATGAGAGCAAACATGCAGCTCGGTCTTCACAGACGTCAGTGTTTTTCCCATCTCACTCCTCAGGTATCATTTCCTGTACCCGGGCACACGTCTGAAACAATGGCTCCCTTGAGTCCCTTGATTGTCTTCACACCTCAGACAGAATCAGCTCCTGCAGTGTCATACGCAGGTGACACACTGCTTCTCTTGGAACCAGGTGTTCAGTGGAACACTGAGGAGCCTGTGTTCCTATTTGAGGTGTGTGTGTGTGTGTATGTGTCTGTGTTTGTGTGCGTGTGTGTGTAGGTGTGTGTGCACATGTGTGTGTGCGTGTGTGTGCATGTAGGTGTATGTGTGTAGGTGTGTGTGTGCGCGCGCGTGTATGTGTGTGTGTGTGTGTACTGCTTCCGTCCAGCTTGCGTCTTCCTCTGCCTCTTTCCCTCTGAATGCATCTCGGGCCTTCTGCAGATCCATATGAAGAATCTGTACCACAGTGGAGGCGGTAAAAAAAACATGAACCAAAATACAAAAGCAATATTGTCTGCACTAGCAGCAGACACTAATCCCGAAGTATTCTAAAGAATGAAAGGTGTTTTCCAAATGCATCATGTACAATTACGCATTGTTAAGAATTTGGCAGCGGGCTGAACATTCCTCCGTGGTGCTGGCTCTCCCTACTCATATCATTCTCTTATTAAAGCCATAAATTGTCTGCCACTGACATCATGACATCAGCTTTAAACGTGAAAAACAAAAAAGAAATTAATAAATAAAATAATAATTTAAAAAAAAACTACCAACAGAGAAACGCAAAGTTTGGATGCAAATGAGCTGAAACACCTGGACGTTGATTGGGGTCGAGCTGAACGCTGTATTGACCAAAACACAGCTGTATCCCAGGGCTCGTCATTAACAAGTCTAATATCTGCAGGTCTGCCTGCCAGCGGTTTTTGCAGTAAAAAAAAAAGGATAAAATCTTTTCGCGGTTGAATCAAGGACTGCTTTCACTGCTGGTGTGGCTGTGTTCCTTCCCCTTAACCCTATCTCTTACCCCAGTGAGCAAAACATGGAACCTAGAGCTCTACGAGGGGTGGAAATCTACGCTGAGAGACGTTTTCACACAAATGGACTAGGTCCATCCCAATACAGCTCAGGTTTGTACCCGAAAATAGCCCGGTTGTGTCCTAGTCTGCTAGAAAACTTTCACTTTTTTAAACGAACTTAGCTGGGTTTTCAGTATAATGCCTAGATGGCATTTCGCCAAACTGTTCACAGGGACACTGCTTTTCTCTCTGTTTTTTTCTATGATTTGCAATATGGTAAACAAACACAATTTTTCAAGAAGGGTTGTTTTTTTTTTTAAAGAATACTGTTGAGCAGCCTGTGTTGTGCATTAACAGTGACGACAACAGTCGTAAGAGCACAGTAGAGCAAACGATTTTATTAGTGAAACGCTTCTAAAAATGTACCATTAGATTAAATTTCACTGGCCAAGACTGCACCATTCTGTACCATGAGAATGACAAGGGCGGACTAAGTTACTACTAGCGGATGACATGTCCAGTGTTTTGCATGGAAGATAGATTGCCCTGTAAGAGTAGCCTAAAGTCATGTAAACAGTCAACCATGAATTGTAAAAAAGTGTGTAATTTGTAATTAGTGGGTGGACCTAAGTCCATACACTAATCCTAGGCTTCGTTGTTGGGCCATGTAAGAGAAACCACTCGTGTGAGTCCCCTTCTTGAAAACCAAGGAAGGATTCCACTGCCCCCCCCCCTCACCCCCCACCCCTTCTCCCAAGTTTTTGCGTACAAGATTTCTGTCAAGTATGGCAAAGGGGGAGGGAGAATATTGTGGTGTTGTCGAGATTTGTTCCAGCACTCATCCCAAAACACAGTCCTTGTTTTATTCAAGTAAACTGAATTTTGCAAGACTGTTCAATTCTATTCAATGATAAATAATAATAATAATCATAATAATCATAATAAACACTATTATAGTAATATGTTGTTTTGCTTCTTTTATTTGAATGTATAATTCCCAAATCATGGCTTCATTTAGAAGCTGCAGTACTTCTCAGAAACATGATGCATGTATGCTTAGGAGGACAATGCAATAAAATAGTGCATGGTTTTATTTTATTTTTTTCATTTTCCCATTTAACAAAGTCGTTCTGTGCATAAGTAATGCGCCATCGACCGGGTGCACGTTTTGCCCACCAGCGTACAGAATGTATTACGTCATCGCGTGGATTTATCCTGCCTTGTCCAATCCTGTCAGTCAGGACTGTGCAAATTGGGGGGGGGGGGGGGCGGGGGTGGGGGTGGGGGGGTAATCGGTCCAGCGTGGCACGGTGGTTCGGCGTGCCACGTTTGCCTTGGCTGGGGCTCTGACTGACAGCTGCAGCCTTTACCCCCGGCTCTGATAGGGGCCGAAGACGCTAAGAGGAGGAGAGGAAAAGATAAAAAAACCAAAAAAGCCTATGACTTGGCCGCGGTCACGGACACGGCGGATTGGGGGGGGGGGGGGGGGTTGGCGGCCATATTCCCGAGCCGCCATGACGCGGCGGATTGGGGGGGGGGGGCATTTTCCCGAGCCCCGATGACGCGGCGGGGGGGCTGGTTGTCACGGCGAAAAAGCCTATGACTTGGTCGCGGTCACGGACGCGGCGGATTGGGGGGAGGGGGGGGTCGGCGGCCATCTTCCCGAGCTGCCATAACGCGGCAGGGGGGCTGGCTGTCACGGCGCGGGCCTCCGAGAGTCGGGCGACGGCGGACGAGGCTCCCGCTCACCGTCGGGTCGGTCCCTCCCTGACCTCGTCGGGCGTCAGCCGAGGGGTGGGAGGAGCCAGAGAGGCCGTTGCCGCGCGACAAGCTTCGAGGCCCCGCCCTCATTCTCCTCCCACAGTCTACGCTGATAGGAACAGCCTCCTCTTCCGAGACAAGTCGCTCGTCGTTATAAGACATCCCAGAAGATGTTTATCCTTGTTAATCACTAAATTAAACTATTTATTTTGCTTAGCGGACCCCGTTATCCATGGCAACGCACCTAGGTTTCTCTGTTGTTGCGCATACTCCACCATTCATACAGCCTGATATTCAATGAAGTAATTCAGGTTAAGTTACCTTGCCCAAGGGTACAACGGCTGTGCCCCACCTAGGACTTGAGCACGTAGCCTCCGAGTTACAAGCCCAACCATGTCTAACAAGCCCTACTGTACAACATAAATCATGTTATGGTTTATTTATGAGTAATTCATAATACACAGTAGCTACAATAGCAGAGGAAGTAGCCTTTTTTTTGGTTAAGGTAAGAAAGAATCATTTGTTTCCATTAGGATTCCATTAGGATTTACATTATTAATGTATTGTCTGTTTTTTAAATTCTCTTTATTTTTTGTGATAACAGAATACTAATGAAGCACATTGGAAGGTGCCATGGAGTGGGGTTGACTGGCACATCATGGCACATCGTGGTACTTGGCAAAACCAAACCAATCGCATTCGCGCATGAAATGAAATACGCTCGCGAGCAAATATGGTGATGCAATATTTGAGCTTTCCCTTTTGAAGGTACCCAGGAGCCTGCTAAAATTTACACAGGAAGTGTGTGTGTGTGTGTTTTTAGGGCCCTGTGCAGTACTGAAAGTGCACGTGACAGATGTGCCGGGTCTGCCACACCTCAGCTAAGCCCGTGAAAGCTCTCCGCTCCAGACTGCCGCAGGGACGGAGACGGCAAGCAGCCGGAGGCCTGGAGCCCAGCTCAGCCTCGCAACGCACCAGGGAATGTTCCTGCAGACGTCTAACACACGCACTCACACATGCACACGTACGCACGCACACACGCACTCACACATACACACATACGCATGCATTCACACACACTCACACACACACACTCACACATGCACACGTACGCACGCACACACACACACTCACACACACACGTACGAATGCATTCACACACACTCACACACACACACTCACACATGCACACGTACGCATGCACACACACTCACACATACACACACACGCACTTACACAAACATACACACAAACTCACACATACACACACATACTCACACATACACATGCACTTACACACATTCACGCGAACACACAAATGCACACATGCATGAACACACACACACACACACATGCACACACACACACAGCCCTTCTGAAATGCAAACATTCTTTGACAGATTGATATCTATTAAAGTCCCAGTTGCGCTGATAAAATGTGTGAAATATGTGATTTCTGTTGTGCAATGCCACAGCTGGATTTGAGGCAAAACAGGGTCACTACAGTGACACCGCATGTTTCCTCTATAAATGAATGTGTAAGTACCTATACAAGCAGGGAGGTGATCAGATTATGCTTTGAAGAATCGTTCAATTAAAAAGACTGGAATGTTTACCACAAATAGGCTGTCTGTGTGTGTCTGTATGTGTGTGTGTGTGTGTGTGTATGTATGCTGGTATGTGTGTGTGTGTGTGTGTGTGTGTGTGTGTGTGTGTATGCTTGTATGTGTGTGTGTGTGTGTGTGTATGATTGTCTGTTTGTGTGTGTGTGTGTATCCATTTGTGTAAGAGTGTGTCTTAACACCTGTGAGGGAAAGGAATGTTTCCGTTCCACCTTTCGACGACACAAACGACCTTTTTCCCAGTTTTTCCACCAGTTTTTCCACCAGCGGTCAGTTGGTCAGCGGGAAACTCATCGAGATGCCAATCCCGGTCGCCCCACCCGTTAATCCCAGCAGCTGAATCCCAACAGCTGAATCCCAGGAGCTGAATCCCAGCAGCTGAATCACAGGAGCTGAATCACAGAAGCTGAATTTCAGCAGCTGAATCACACAGGCTGAATCCCAGGAGCTGAATCCCAGCAGCTGAATCCCAGGAGCTGAATCCCAGCAGCTGAATCACAGGAGCTGAATCCCAGCAGCTGAATCCCAGGAGCTGAATCGCAGGAGCTGAATCGCAGGAGCTGAATCGCAGGAGCTGAATCCCAGGAGCTGAATCGCAGGAGCTGAATCCCAGCAGCTGAATCGCAGGAGCTGAATCCCAGCAGCTGAATCCCAGTGGCTGAATCCCAGAAGCTGAATCGCAGCAGCTGAATCCCAGCGGCCGAATCCCAGCAGCTGAATCGCAGTAGCTGAATCCCAGCAGCTGAATCCCAGTGGCTGAATCCCAGCAGCTGAATTGCAGCAGCAGCAGAATCCCAGCAGCTGAATCCCAGAAGCTGAATCCCAGGAGCTGAATCACAGGAGCTGAATCCCAGCAGCTGAATCCCAGCAGCTGAATCGCAGGAGCTGAATCCCAGGAGCTGAATCCCAGCAGCTGAATCACAGGAGCTGAATCACAGAAGCTGAATTTCAGCAGCTGAATCACACAGGCTGAATCCCAGGAGCTGAATCCCAGAAGCTGAATCCCAGGAGCTGAATCCCAGCAGCTGAATCCCAGCAGCTGAATCGCAGGAGCTGAATCCCAGGAGCTGAATCCCAGCAGCTGAATCCCAGGAGCTGGATCGCAGCGCGGGGGCCGGTGGCTGCCTCCACTCCGCGCGCGGAAACTGACAGACAAGTCAGTTTGGCAAGTTCAGATTTCAGTTTGGCTCTGGCGTTTGCCAAGACAGCCGGTGAGGAGAGGGAGAGAGAGAGAGAGCCAACACCGCTTGACATCTCTGAGGAGCCAACACACGGACCATCAGGAAGATATTTTAATCACCATCATGCACGGGACCAGCGTCTTCTCAACACAAACACTCACAGTGCGTGTTGCACAAAAGCAACTGGTTATATGAAGGGCACAGACCAGTGGTATAAAGGGTTTATATTCATGCAACAAACAAAAACAAAAATATATATATATTGCCTCTTGCCCCACAGCAAGAAGGTCGTGGGTTTGAATCCAGCCTGGGCTTTTCCGCGTGGTGCTTGCATGTTCTCCCCGTGTCCGCATGGGTTTCCTCCAGCTTCCTCCCACAGTCCGAAGACATGCAGGTAGGCTAACCGGAGACTCTAAATTGCCCATAGGTATGAGTGTGTGAGTGAATGGTGTGTGTGCGGCCTGTCCAGGGTGTATTCCTGCCTCTCGCCCAATGCATGCTGGGATAGGCTCCAGCACTCCCCGTGACCCTGCCCAGGATAAGTATAGAATGTATAGATAATGGGTGGATGGACGGATAAAGTTTCTGCATTTGAAAGCGTGCATACAATAATACTAATAGTTTTTGCAACTCAATGTCAGCCAGTACGAAAAGAAAAAAAAAAAAGCGCATCGAATTATGTTATTTATAACTGTGAAAATAAGCGAAAATAAGGGTTTCAGGGCTCCAGAAAAACGGAGTAACTGGGGTAATGTATGTTTGAAATTCCAAAATTATGATGCTTAATTTAACTAAAGCCTGTTATAGCCTTTGGCTGGTACTGGCTTTCATAAGCAATTAATTATTGCTCCATCTGGCTGAAAATCCGGCTTTAAATACTTTCAGCCTTATGTTACAATGGCCAACAATCAAACTAAATACAATGGCGCCTGTTTTTTGCGCTGTACAATCTTCCGCGCGTTATTATACCCTGACATTACTGCGCGAAACGTTCTTTGGCCTGGTGGGCTTATCTTGAGCATCCCATCGTTATGACAACACCGGCTCAACAGAGTGACATCATCTGTATGAACAGAAGTAGGCCTCTCCATAGAATGAGCGCAGATGAAATAAATCCAAATAGAGTTGAAAGTAACACAGACCCCACGTTTCTAACCCATAGCACTGCGGGCGACTGTGGACATAGGAATAAGGCCTTCATCAGGGCCTCCACACAGATTGATAGAGTTTTCTATCTAAAAGTGTGGCTTTGATGCAACACTGCACCATGGGCATTATTATTCATAGGTCTGTCTTTGAATGTGACACGGTGTATTTTGTCAATATAGTTACACCCAAAAAATCTGGATAAGAAAGCTTGTGGTTTCACTTTCTACTGTCACATTACTTTTCTTCTTCTTCCGACGATGATGAGATGATTATTAGTCATAGTAGCACAAGCCCTCCTCCAGACCGATTTACATGACAGTCATACCAAGACAGTTCAAATGACTATCATGTATAAGTATATGCAAGAATCTGTGAACAGCCAGTTACATTTCATCTAAACATCAAAAAAAAAACAATGCTGATAAATACCTGCACAAAGGTTATTGTCTTCATAACCATAAATTACTAACAGTTATTCCATGCAACAAAATACTAGCATTGTACTGATTTGGTCAATGGAAAGGTCTTCTGGTGATAACCTTGGACAAATTTATATAACCTATGGCACAGAAAATACGGAAATTTTCTAAAGTTAACAGGCCAGTTCCAGGACTAGCGTAAGCGTGATCACGCCCATTTTTTAAAAATTTTTATACCTTTATTTAAACAGGGAAGGTCCCGTCGAGATTAAAAATCTCTTTTTCAAGGGAGCCCTGCTCAAGACAGGCAGCAGCACAATTGCTGCTGACTGTCTTGACTAGCCAATTGCAGCAGCCAATCCCGTTTCAAAGTGTATTTGTCCACCAATGGAGCGGTGCGCGTGGGCTCTCTCTGTGGAACCTGTGCCTTCCCATGGTGCATCTGTGCTTTTCCAGCTCTCTGGCGGGATGAGGGGATGATCGGGTTACGGTACGGGGAAGAAAGAAAAGAAAGAAAAAAAGAACATTCCCACACACGCTCTCGCAGTGTTTCCCCGTGATTTACACGCAAACCAACGGCGCGGTGACATCTGGGCTCACGCCGTCTTCGTCAGGCCATTGACCCCCGGACGGCGATTTCGGGGGACCCCCGTCGCCCGTATATATTTCGCGATCCGGGAGTCCGCCGGGCGAGCATCATCGATCCTCCGCCTCCGTCAGCTAGGAGGATCGCCCCCCTCCCCCCCTCCCCCCCCCCCACCCCCCACCCCCCCAGTTCGCTCACGGCCTGCGACGGGGGCAACGTGAGGGAAACGCACTTGTCAGTTTGGCGGAGGGGGCGGAGTTCGGCGTACGGCTCTTTGTATTGGCCGGGACTCCTCCGGTTGGCAAGGCGACGCGGTTCGGCCCGATCGCCGTTATCACAAACACATTCGGCGCTTTCTTTCCGCGATCGCAGTCCGCGGCGATAAAGAGCCAAATGAGCTAAGTCTTAACGTAGCGCTCCTTAATATGGGACCATTATAAAAATGCCAAATGTCAATAAATCGCATTAAGCAGAGATTTGTTTAGGAATTGGTCTGTGATTGAAGAAATCATAAATATAATGTATTTTCAAAAACATTTGTCAGTCATTATTTATTTGTTATTACATTTTTTTATTGTTTGCCATTTGTTTGAGATCGGAGTTACGGTTCTTAAGGAAATTGAGCGTCGAACTCGCTGAAAACACACGTCATTTTCAATAAAGTAACACATTGTTACTTACTTAAACTCTACAATAATATTATACTCGAGTCCTCGCTTTGGCCATTACCACAAAAGACACAACTCTCCATGAACAGGGTGAGCGAATCTGGGTTCTAAAATGCAAAGCAGAAATAGTCACATGTTCAAAAGACCTGATTAAATTTCCAGA
>NC_049201.1:79396899-79416899 GCF_013347855.1 Anguilla anguilla | reverse complement strand
TGTACTGTGCGACTGCTTCGTGTTTTTCTTCTTTCTGTTTTTCAGTTTACATGCATTTTTTTTCTTCCTCCGCCGTGAATGGTCTGTAATTAAACGTCTGTGACCTTTATCCGAGTCGTTCCACTACTGAGTCATTTATAAAGCAACAAAGCGTTGCTGTTAGCTTGTGTTTTACCACATCTTTACACACACGCATACACACACGCATACAAGCACACTCATACACAAGCGCACACATACGTACATGTACGTGCATGCATGTACGCACACATGCCTATGCACACACCACACACACGCACACACACACACACACACCATTAAAAGCCCAACCTCACTCAGACATATTTATCATGTAGCAGGAAATGAGGTCCATGAGAGGGCAAGTCTATAAAGTGTCCAGTGTGCCAACAGTTTTTTTTTGTTTTTTTCGTGGCAGTTCTTCCAATTCACACACATTGATCCCATCTTGATATAGAAAACAAATTCCATTTATTAATGCTTCAGAAAAGCTGTCACAGGGTCATCAGTATTTTGAAATACCATTTGGCATGCCACTGAACAGTCACTCCAGAGTTCCAGAGATACGGATTTCCTGGAGTTCCAGAGCTGCAGAGTTCCAGAGTTCCAGAGTCCTGGAGTTCCAGAGGCAGAGCTCCCAGTGGATTGGCTGTCTCCCTGACGGGGAGCCCCACTGAGAGCCCCACGGGGGCCCCTCGGCTCGGCGCTGCTCCCTGTCGAAATTGACGGTCGAGGTGAATAAAGCGCCAGGAAAATGAAAACAAATGGGCAGGCCCAACAACCCCCCCCCCCCCCCCCAGGGGAGAGAGAGCGAGAGAGAGAGAGAGAGAGAGACAGAACTCTTCCAGGTTCATGGTAATCTTAACCTGGAACGCGGCAAACCCCCTGTTTCTTTTCACATGACATCATAGCCCAAAGGAGAAGGCCATTATCAGCTCCAGCACTCCGAACCAAACCCCCTCTCTCTCACCCCCCAAAACCCCTCGCCCGCCCCCCCACACACACACACGCACGCACACACGCACGCACACACACATGCGCACACACGCACACACACACACAGACCCTTTGCCCTTCTCACTGAAATACAGCACATCAGGAGGAGTGGAGGAAGGAGGGAAGAACGAGGGATGCTCTGACACTGCTGAGACCATGCCCAGCTGGGTTCCCTCGAACCCGGGGCAGTCAACGCTGCTCTGTGACTCTTCATCCACGTCTGGGTTTGGGCTGGCTGTGCCTGTGACTCCCAGAATGCCTTGTTAATGCTTTCACGCATTATAACTTCCTGTGTGTGCTTTGGTTCTTTTGTAGATACCAGAACTCATTTGTTTATCATGTGTATGTGTGTGCGTGTGCGTGTGCGTATGGGTATGCATGTGCATGTGTGTGTGAGTGCGTATAGGTGTGTGCGTGTGTGTGTGTGTGTGTGTGTGTGTAATTGGGGCTCTTTTGAAAAGCAGATGTAAGGAAATGTGAGCACTTACTCCCCTCCCGACCTCATGTGACACCAATCTCCGCATTTTCACACCCCCAGAACAGCTCCTTAGCAACAGCAGGCCCGGTGCATTATGGGCTGGGGCCTTTTTCCCTGTGATTAAAGGAGACGCATGTTAAGGGGCCATTGATTCCGCTGAACAAACCTATTTATGACATCACCAAAACACTTTTTTTTAAAAAATGAATATGCTCATTGACTGAGGCTAAGGTGAAAAAGCTTGAACTTTTTTTTTGTTGCTGGGATTATTATGGGATTTTGAAATTAACCCGAGGTGGTTTGATGGGTTTTCTATTTTCCATTCACCATTGTGAAAGAGCTGTCACAGTGTCTTAGTTCTCATAGCACAGTTAAGACGCGTAGTCTCAGTTATTACAGCACAGGGGAATTTGGACGGTAACACAGTCATTGGTAATGACTCAGCTTTCTGTGGCGTTCGCCACAGGGGGGGGCCTGAGTCTCTGAACTAGACCTCTGTCTGCGGGCTGATTTCGCTTGTCCTTCACATTTACCCGTAGGTGCCAGAGTTCTCTGACGGTAGAATAACAGTTTGGGGGGTTCGCACCCTCCCGTCTTCGCCCTCAGAAGCCTCCCCGAACACGGGGGGTGTCGTTTATTCACGAGCGTAATGGCTCGCATTCACCCCGCTTAATCCACTCAAGAGGCGGTGCCCCCCCCCCCCCCCGCACCCCACCCCCACCACCACACCCCACCCCCCAACCACCCCCCCCCCCCCACCTTTTGAATTTGTTTTCACCCGTTGTGGTTGCTAAGCGTCGCCGCGGCGTCGGCGCTGTCGTTAGCCCCTCCCCGCTGTGACGACGTCGCAAAAGCAGGCAAAAAATTCTACCGCGAGTTTATCTCCGCCCCTTTCGGCACGTTGTCGTGGCAGCCGTCGCCGCGGGGATCTCTCGACGCTCCTCCCCTGCAGCGGATAATCCAGGGGCGCCAGGCGTGAGTCCTGATAGCGGTCCCCGCCCCCCCCCCCCCCCCCAGGACAAAAGAACGCGCTCCCATATGGTCGCACGCGGCTGTCGCGGGGGGCGGTGATCGCCCTGCCTGATAATGCGGCTGAGGGAGCCCTGGAGGTTATCAGACCAGGCTGGGGAATTAGCATATGGGAGCGCGAATCCCGCGCGCGAGTTTTTACGAGACCCCGATGAGTGGCGGGGGGGGGGGGGGTTTAGGGGGGGACGGTAGCGCGCGAAGCTTTTTCCGGGACGTTCCGAAAAACCTGCAGAATTTCCGCTCTTTGGGCGGGATATTCCACGACTCCTGTGATTCCGCGTCGTCCGGGAAACGGCCAGGGAGGAACTGCTGGCTCGCTCGCCGGCTTTGTGTCTTTGAGGAAACAAGCCCTGCGGTTGGAGAGTCGGAGAGGGGAGAGGCTTCAGGCTTCGTGTGTCCTGGTTAATGTCTCACAGTGTCCTTGTGTGGGGTGGGGGGATTGGGGGGGGGGGGGAGGGGGCAATAAATGACTGCCTCCAGAGTAGACAGGGCTCGTGGGGGGGGGGGGGGGGGGTGGAGGGCAGAGAACAGCGCCAGCCTGTGATGGGCAGGTTCTCTCAATCTGGAATATGGAATTGGCATCTCTGGAGCCCATGAGCTTTGCAAGTGAATGGGTGGGGCTGGGGGGGGTGGGGGGGGGGGGTTTGGGCCGAGGAACAGAAAAAGGCTCTAAAAAGGCTCAACACCTGATTTAGGTTGTCCTTTTATATAGAGGAATACAAGACCCTGACACTTTCATATAATAAAATAAAATTTAAAAAAAAACACCTTACACAGACAACAGGGGCCTGTTTATTGCTTTGAATTGTTAAAGTTAAACCGAATCCCATCCTCTGTGTGTCACCACTGCCAAGAAAACTCTTATCTCTTAATAGTTTCTTTATTTTTCGATGGAAAACTTCTTCCAGTGCCTTTGCTTGCCGTAAAACGCACAGTCACTTTGGAGAGGGAGAAAAAAAAAAAAAGCGCTTTGCTTTGCAGTTTAAAAAAAAAAGAAAAAATGGGCGGATGACAAACCATGCTTTTTTTTTTTTTGCCGCGCCGCCTCTTCGTTTTGGCTCAAGGCCACGAGAAACCTGAAAGAGGGGCGTGTTGCCGTGAGCAACCGGCGCGCTTCTCTTGTCCTCGCGATGCCATGGAGACGGCGCAGAGGGACAGCGGGCGCGCGGCCGGGGAATGGCGCCGCCGCGTTCTTGCTTTACCGGAAACGGAACGCGCGACGGTCGTAAAATACGCGGCCGTTTTAAAAAAATATATTACATTACAGGCATTTAGCAGACGCTCTTATCCAGAGCGACTTACCCAACTTTTACATAGCATTTTACATTGTATCCATTTATACAGCTGGATATATACTGAAGCAATGCAGGTTAAGTACCTTGCTCAAGGGTACAACGGCAGTGTCCTTACCCGGGAATCGAACCTGCGACCTTTCGGTTACAAGCCCAGCTCCCTACCCGCTGTGCCACACTGCCGCCCCCTATATATATATATATTTCTGTAATCGTTAATACATCCTCCTCAGACCTGACAGAAAAAGGAAAAAAAAAATATTTAAGCACTTAAATATTTTTGACACAAATGTGAGTGTTTTGGATGACAATGTTATTTTATTTTTATTGAATGTCCTGGTATTGTATTGTAGGTTTCAGCATTGCAGAATACGGGTTTTTGCTATTAAAGCCACTGACTCATGTCCCCTGTAGGCCCTTACAAAACATTACATATGAAAATCACATGTGAACACCCAATATTTAAAAATTTCCCCACTGCAGTATAAAATATTTTATAAACTGCTCCTACGCTTGAGATTTTAGACATTCGGTTAATTATTTAAACAATGTTTAAATAATAAGTCAATTGCCAAAGTTACTAAATGTTTAATAATTTAGCTAATGGTTTAAAACTGCTAAACAATAAACTAATAATAATACATTTAGGTTAAATGTTTTTGTCTGAAGAGTATAATATTGGATTGGCATATTTAATATTTCATTTCAATTATCATACATTTAGGAACAAGTGACAGTTTAACATTAAATGTGAGGACAAAAGGAATATTTTTGTTCAATGTGTGGGAAGAATTAATGTGAGAGAATTTCCCTACATGCTACATGTGGGAGTCCTTCATTTGGCATCGCAGCTATAACGGAGTGCCGTTCGTTCCGCAATCATCAGGACACGCGAGAGGCAGGTTTAAAATCAGGTGCCTTCATGCTTGCGTGTTCTCTCCCCGTGTCCACATGGGTCCCAATCCCTCTGCTCTGATTTCCCCCCGCGGCCGAAACATGCAGCCCAGGGACTGCGGAGGAACGTTAGCCTTCCTGGCTAACTCCTAGCATGCATTGTTCCTGTCAAATAAAACTAATAAATTCAATTCAATTCAGCGTCCGTCAACTGCAGCCTTTCTTTGACCGAGGTAATTATCAGTAGCAATCACAAATTTTAAAGCATTTTAAAAAATGGCGTAACATTCTGTCAAAACTTTTACAAATTGTGAATATGGAGATCGTATTCCTTGACAAGCAATTGCAATGAGCACTCAGTAGACTATGTTTAGACGGTTCTGATTCGTTCGTCGTTGTCATCCCCCCCCTCCCCCCTCACCCCCACCACCCCCCCCCCTTCAGGAATCAGCAGGCTTACGCAGAGCACTTCTCCTGTCCATTGTTCTACATTCTGTCCCGTTTTTTAACAAGCTCCACTTTAGCCGCACACCTCTGCTTCTGTTTGAACAGTGCAGGCGGGGGGTGAATAGCGAGGTATGCGCGCTCCAGCGCGGGGCGGGGCGGGTCTAGTTGCCGTGGTTACGGCTCTGTGACACGCGAGTGAAAGAGGGGTTTAGGAGCGGGGCCGACCGGCGACTCCCGGGGTGTTGACGTGCGACTGCCCCCCTTTCTTGCGCGGGGGCCCGGTGCGGCGGTGCCTGCGAAAACAACCCCCCCACCCCCCCGCGTGGTCGCCATCGTTCACGTGAACAACGAGGGGCCTGTTTTACTGTAGGACACCTCACCCAGGTGCACCCCACCCACCCAACTCTCCGAAAAACACCCCCCCTCACCCCCCTCACCCACCACCCCCGCCTGCTTCCGTCTTCTTTTCAACACGGTCCTTGATCTGGAAGCAGTGAAATATCTACGGTGTTTTTATTGACATTACTTGACGTACGGGTCACTATTTGAGCAAATCGACGCACTGATGTCAGCATTAAAGAAATTGAAGGGTGGCGTGTTGATGTAAAAGGAAAGACAGGTACCCCTGTCAGCCAGCACTACGTCAACATCACCTTGCGTCTGAAAGTGCACTACTGCGACTTTTCTGTTATTTTTTTTTGTCACTATGGCAAAAGGGACCCAAAAAAAAAAAAAAAGTCGAGCGCCACGCCTCCCCTTTCTCTCTCGCCATTGTCGCCGTGAGCGCGGAGCTCTGCCGGCCGAACGAGGGCAAGCGCTCGCTTCGTATTTGTTTCCGTCCGTTTGTCTGTCAGCGCCGTCTATTTCGAAAAAAGAAAAAAAAAAACAAGAAAGAAAACAGCGCATACGTGGTTAGATCAAAAAAAAAAAAGACAACCGGCCATATGTGATCTTGCAGTTATTATCGGATGTTCTCTGACATGCGGAGCGCCTCGTATGAATAATTATGTAACGCTAATCGCCCTCGGCAGGGGACGTAAGAACGAAAATGCCGTGATGTCATGCGCCTGACCAGCGTTTCGCTCGAGAAGTCCTTATCGTTAGCCATCTCTCGGTAGCTTCGCGTGCACGCGGACGTAGCCGCTTCTGGCTTTTTCTCCTTGAGCTAAAAGCAGAGTTAAACCAGTGGAGAAGATCCGTCCCGGCCTTGCATGGGTTTGATTATATCACACAAGCAGACGTTTAAGAAATATGAAAAGGAACTAAGTCTTTGTTTTAATCACTGCCAGAGGGGTGGGGGGAAAAAATGGCTTAGAACAACTAAATAACATCGACCGCAGGAGGCATCTGTAAACCAGTCTCCCTCAGCGTTCCACATTGAGCGTGTTGCCTTTAGCCGAACATTAAATAAAACATCTAAATGTTTTCTGTTCCCTATTTGAGAATGGCGGCCATATTTTTTTTTTTGCAGTCTGATTTTTCTTCACTTCAGCGCGGCAAACAATCACGACACAGAGAAAAGTGGCGTGAAGAACGTAGAGCTCGATCTTGGACTTCGTCGGAACGTGTCTGGTGCCAGTGCAAAAGATATTAGTACTTAACTTCCAACAGGGAAAGAAAAAAACATGTTGGAAATATGAAAAAATTTGAATCCAAAATATGTGTTTGCATTGGAATCGACTGCCATTGTCCCTTAAATATTAAATAGGTTCCTGTGAATTCATATGATTGACCTTGGAAGCTAATAAAACACCATCTCAGGTCAGACTATGGAAAAAAAAAACTACTGTGCTATATCCTTTGTCTGCATGCCTTTGAACTTGCACGTCAATAGCCAAGCAGCCGCTTGTGTATATAAAATATTGTTATTTTAATAATCTTTGGCAGTATTCCTGCAGGTATATTATACTTTATAAGATATTATTATTCACAGGGCAGCAGTGAAATGGGGACTATACGGCTCAGCCACTGCCCCCCTCCCCCCCCCCCATTCATCCCCCCCATTCATCCCAACTAAGACAGCAGTGACTGCGCCCTTATTCGTGGGTGCAGCCCTTGGGCTACCACTCCTTGGTTTTCCACAGCACGCCCACCAGCGACCACAGAATAACCATCTCTCTCTCTCTCGCTTTCTCTCTCTCTCTCACTTTCTCTCTCTATCTCTCTCTCGCTCTCTCTCTCTCTCTCTCGCTCTCCTATGTTTCGACATCCCTGGCCAAAGTTCGACCCGCTTACCGAAGGGGTCAGCTTGTGAGGAATCGACAAGAAAGGGGGAAGAAAGAAAGAAAGAAAGAATGTTACCCTAACGTGTAAGGTGCTCAGCCAAAGGCGCCGTGCAGTTTGTTGCATTGCAGGAGCCAGTGGGAGTGACAGAGTGTTTTTTTTTTTTATTTCTTTTGGGGGGGTGGGGGGGGGGGGGGGGTTAGGAGGGGGGGGGTTCACAGGTAGGCCCAGCTGCCTCTTTAAATATGATAATAGAGGAGGGGAGCCCAGGTGCCGCACTGCCAGGCCAGAGCCGGGTCTTCCACCGGCGGCCCTGCGTGATCAAAAAGCCACACTGCGATTTTCGGAGGTCTGCTTTTGCTTAATGGAGCTCTCCCCCCCCCCACCCCCAGACCCCTCCACCCACCCACTCGCCCCACCCCCCTCGCCAGTCTTTTTTTTTTTTGTTCCCCTTATTGCTAACATCTGCAAGAATAACAATGGTTTCAGGTTTACAATAGATAGATCGCTTTGGCTCAGGGTAGGACTCTGGGCGTGATCTCCGTGGCGACGGCGGATTCCGTGCGCGCCCCTTGTTCCCTCGCATTACCAGGAGCAATCGTTTTCAATTAAGCAAAGATTTGTGTTTATTTTTATTTATTTTTTTTCTCGTTCTTTTTTTTCCACCCAGAGAGCTGCTAGCGCCTTACCTAGGCCAGGGGGGACGATTTATCGCAATTACGTTTATTAATATTATTGTTATTGTTTTCCACCTGATTAATTCCTTCGTTTTCCTCCAGCCGCCCGGAGGCGAACAGATAAAAAATTTGGCGCTTGCTCAAATCCAGCCCGAGCGTTTGTTTGTTCAGCACTTGTTCAGCGCTTGGTCCTTTCGCAGTTGAATGTCACTTGGGCCTAGACCAGCGGTCTCCAACCCTGGTCCCGGAGAGCTACAGGGTCTGCTGGTTTTTTGTTTTCACCTTAAAATCAGCACCCAGTTCAGACCCAAGACACCAGGTGAGTTGAGTTAACTGTGTAATCAACCGCTCTAATTGATTCATGACGTGCAGAGTCACTATGAAAACCAGCAGACCCTGTAGCTCTCCAGGACCAGGGTTGGAGACCACTGGCCTAAACCGTCGTGTAGAGTCTGAATGGACACTGCGCTTGGTGTCTGAGCAGAGAGGCCTTCCAAGTCCACGTGAACACCATGACTGATGATGGAGGACGTTTAACACCGAGGGCATTGGGGTGACTTTGTTCAGCTGCGCGTGCAGCTGCTAGAGCAAATAACACAACCGTCCAGAACTTGTGAGCAATTATGCGCGTATTTATTATTTAACAATCGTTTTTGTTTATTTTCCTTTTCTCCCCCCAAGTACACAGTGGGGGAGATAGGATGAGCATTCTATTATCTCCATGGTTACAGTAATCAGGCGCTGAGATTCGTGGATCCTGATTGGCTCCGCGTTCGTCTGGTCATCCAGGGATGTTTCCAAAACAGTAAATCAGTTCCGTGTATTTCTTACCGCGTCCAAAATATGATCGTGAAGTTTATTTTAACCGGTCATAATTTGTAACTGAAACAGGTTTTTAAAAAAAAAAATCATTTTATACTCCAAGAGAAAAGGACACGCACTGCATTTCTTTCCTTGTTCCTCGAGATCATTTTCAGTATAGGAAACAAATGTCATGTGGACACATAGCAGAAGGAGAGACAAAAAATTGCAAGGTCTGTTCAGTTAAAGCACACATCGATTCAGCTTGTGGTCTTATTGCTTAATGACATAATATGGGTCCGGGCACTCTTTCCTGTTCCCTTTCTACTGTATGTAGTTTCACTCTGAATATAGTTTGGCAAAAAAAAAACTAATGACTGGCAGAACTACAGCTACACAAAACACAAACACCGAAAGGTATGGATTGGTATATAAACCTGGTATGTTAATATACCAGGTATATACATTTGACTGCTTAAAATATATCCGTGGATTGAGTGGGGTGATATTTTATAGACAGGGCAGAGTAAGAACACATTTTTCATACAAAATTCAAAATGGCTGTAATATAGTGAGATTTATTTAGTGAGAGAAACGCAAAAAAAAACTAAAACAGTAAAACATACAGACAATTCACAGGACTATATTAAGATAGCATCGGGGATCTGATATACACCGGTTTAAACTAACTTCAGCAGCATTATAAATATCAGGAGACGTGACTCCCATACTGCAAATTTTAAATGACACTCCGGATTTTACTAAAAAAAAAGATCCAACACTAGTTCAGTTTAGTTTCAGCAGTTTATTCAATGATGTGAAAAACGTTTTTGCTTTCTGCATTCAAGGAAATTCAACAAAATGCTCAATGTTATATCCCAGAGAGTCTGAGTAATTTAATATTTTCTGTTACAGTGCTTGTGTGTGTGTGTAGAGCTCTTATGTTTAATTTGGCAATGCCACAATGTTCAGGAGTAGCCAAATAAAATGCTGTTATGGGAACAAAAACTGTTTATTCGTGGCAAGCAAGGTAAAAACTGGTAGCTAAACTGCATTCGTAAAGTCAGGTTGAGCATGAGCTAAAACAAGAGCTTTATTTTTCTTTTTTTTTTTTCATTTTGAATATGAAGGTTTCAGGTTGATTGTTCATGGGTTACCATTGAAACTCATTTAATCATGAGAACGTGTTCATAAATATGTTTGTGTTATAATACATTGTGGTACTGAAACATGCAGACTTTGTGAGAAAGGTGAAATATAGCACATTCAAATGATGCAAACCAAAATTCAAACTCACTGACAATTTTGCTGATCTCCAGCTTTTAAAAAATTTTTAATTGTTGTCTGTGTAATTTCACTTTGTATGTCATAGTTAAATGTCCTGTTTTAATTCAACTCTAACAGGGGTAGTTCAACGCTTAACAGATGCCATTTGGTCCCACTGTCGAGTGTGGGATTTTAAATGTTATATATCTCATACCGTCTTCTAATGCTCATAACGATGACACAATAACTTGGGTAAACCAGCGTTCTCTCCCCCAGGAGAGGGAAGCTCGGTCGACCACATCAAAGGGTAATTGCCCCATAATTAAGACAGCTTAAAACGCTTGTGAGAATGTTTGCTTACAAGGTTTACACAGTTCAACTGAGGCTGTGGAAGTGTGGCTCTCAGTGTTTGTGTTGATGCTGTGGAGTGGGAGACCATTAACCCAATTAAACACCTGCCACGTAACGATCTGACTTTAACTACTAGAATAAGAGAATGTAGCATAAAGCTATATTCCCTCTGTATAGCATAACTCTTGCCATAATACCTGTGATAACCAGTCAGCATGGCATATTAAATTACACTTCAATAAATTATGTTTTAAATACATTTCATGAATTTTAAATTGTATAAACAAATCTAAAACAAATCAAAAAAACTGTTAAAAAAAAAAAAAATTCTCTGCACATATTATAACAGTGTTGTGAAATTGTTCACAAGTTGTAAAATGGTGCCATGCCGTGTGTGTGAGTGTACATCAGGCTTCACCAGGTATAGCTCTGCTCAAGCAGTGTCTGCTGCACAGTATATTTTTGATCACACCAATTTTATGCAACAGGTTAATTGAGGAAGTGCTTCTTTGGGAAAAAAAAAGAAAATTCTCATTGACCTTTTTTGTTTATCTCCTTCAAAGGAGGGTAAAATGTAAATCCGGGGTGAACTGTAGCAGGTGAACCCCTTTTCTGAACAATTACAGTTTAGTCACACTGCCGATGCTTTTATCAAAAGCTTCTCACAAAAGTCCATTTAACACGGAGAACAAACAACCTGTGAGAACTAGAGATACTTTCCACTCGCCTCTTCCACAATCATTTAACAGCTATTTTTATTTATTTTATTTTTTTCCTTTTTTTTATTCGTGGTGCAATCGCTCAGGCACGTGCAAAAAACGCCTGTGTTGCCTGGCTAACGAAAGGAAAATCCGCGACTCGAAAAATTTACATAGCTGGAACCTGAAGTAACAATCCACCGCCCCGCCAAGTCGGAGGATCGAGTTTCTGCTCCTACACCGCTCCCGCGCTACCAGTGCCAGCTACGTCTAGGAATCTGAAGGCAGCTTTTACCAAAAGACAGCCGTATTAATTTAATTATATCGTTCCCTTACAGAGTTATCGCTGTAAAAATAGCCTCGAATGTTCAAAGTCGTTTCGTTTTAAATATACTTATGTCGTAATCGAAGCTGGGCACATTTCCCCGGTAATTTATCACCTTACCGTATAGCTTCATTTCAGAAATGAAAGCCCCCCAATACGTTAAAACGAGGTTCCACATTCAACCTTTTCATTAGCATGAGCTGTGGGATTTGGAGCCTTTTTTTCTTCTTCTACTTCAACACATTTTCTTGTTGTGGAGGCTAAAACATTTAAATAAAAGTGTTGCTTATGAGACAGATCTGTTCGTAAAGGAAATAAAAAATAGGCGATAGATTGGTGGCCTGTCCAGGGTGTATTCCTTCCGCTCGCCCCAATGCGTGCTGGGATAGGCTCCAGCACCCTGCCCAGGATAAGCGGGTACAGATAATGGATGGATGGATGAAATAAAAATAGGAAATAAGCAATGATAACAATAAAGTACTGTTTCAAGTGTTAAGAATACAGAGAGTCACAGTATGCAATTGAGTGAATGTGTACACACTGTGCATGGGATAATAGCCTCAGTGAGAAAGACACACAGGCAGATTGGGGCGAAAGAAGAGATCTATGAAGCAAAAATAACCCCGGATCACGAGGAGGCGTGGGCGAAATGTTATCCTAAACAAGGGCTTCCTTTAATCTTTAAGCGAAACGAGGCAGGGACGAGCTCAACAAAGACGCTTTTATGATACAGCTTGACAGTTTACAGGCATCCAGTGTGCTTCCTGAGGTTATTAAAAAAAAAAAAAAAACCAAGAAAAACAATATGCATGTGAACCAAATGACGGCGTCCGACTTCCCTTTAATTAAAAGCCTTGTATTTATACAACGTGGATACTTTGCCATGCCTGTAACGATCTCCTGCTGCTCGCTTGATGCTTAAGTCTTCGCATACTTTCGTGGGTACACCGTGATTCGTGCCATTCTCCAGCTCTTAAATATTTCCATTCCTTAGCAGTCACCTATGTCTGATGTAAGAGTCTTTTTGCGAATGTTCTCTGTGATGCTTGTACTCATGTCGAGGGCCCTGTGTTTATGTGAGTTTGTTACTGGGTATTGTATCCCTGTGTGATACCCTGGAGCCTGTATGTGTGCTAAATTCTTGAATTTGTGTGTGTGTGTGTGTGTGTGTGTGTGTGTTTTTTTTTTAATTAAGTGCTTGGGGATGCATACAAATTAAATAAGGCAGAGATTCGGATTTGGATCGCAAAACACGGCGCTGACCGAAAGAGTTTGATCGTATGATCATTCAGAGGTTTAGTCATTGGAAGCAAGCTCTGCCAACTGCGACTGGCTTATTCAAGCCAATCATGTGAGCTCATACTCTTCAGAATGCCTGTTCTGGGGCTGGCCTATCAGGTGCAGTAACTGCAGATTCAAACCTGTTTTCCCTCTTACCCTGTACTGTAAAACTTTTGTATACTTTTGAGTTAGTCAAAATGCATTAACCTGGGCACCGTGGCAGTTAAGAGGGGTGTCTAAAAAAAATGTCAATCTATTTTTTTAGTTTTACTGAGTTTCGCGGTTTGTGAAACTAATGACACTCTCTGCACTGTACGCGTTTCTGCTATAAAGTTAAAACATTTTAATAATTGTTTGGTGACTGTGCCTCCAGCAGCCGAGCGGACGGGACACCCCACGAGATTCGGAAACCCCCTCAGGCTCACGGGTCGTGAAAACAGAAACAGAAACTGCCGTTCCAGCGACGATTTCAAAAAAACATTTTTTTTTCCAGAAGGTTCCAGAGGTCCGCAGTCGGGAAGAAGCTGAATAGCTCAACGCGAAGGGCAGCCGTCTCTCAGCCAGCCGTCAAACCTGACGCATGTTCTTCAAGCAAATCGGTAGCATATGGGTCAGAAGCGAAAACATCCCGTTTTCTCCCATCGTTGCCAGGGCAATCGCAGCGTCGGTGTTCTGCATTGCGATCTCGGACAGAAAAGCCTCCACCGCTTAAGTGCACTAGTTCACTCCAGCAGTTGCATCCCGTTTGGTGCAACAAAGACGAGCGGTGTTCGTGACTGATGATGCAACGCGCCTGGTGTGTCTAATACATCAGTTCGACACACACATATTCCCCTAGACGCCCTCCCCTAACTTTGGGAGAACATCAAATGGTCCTGTCCAATATTATCATGTTGAATCAAAGAGTGCTGTCAGTGTCTCCCTCCAACTCTTCCCTCCAAAAAAACAAATCCTGAAGAACATTTCTTGTCTGTTGCCCCCCCCCCCCCCTCCCATTCCTGCCCCCAAAGGTGGACCTGATAATCCCACCCCCCCCCCTCCCCAACCACCCCACCGCCACCGCCACCACCACCACCACCATCACCCAGAACCAGACACGAGCAGATCTGGGGTAGAGTAGCAGCTCGAGTTCTGGACTCCGGACTTGAGGAACACGGGCCTGGATCCTGGAGTCGACCCAGTCGTTGAGGCACTCTACCAAACATCACTCCAGTGAATATCCAGCTGTGTAAGCAGAACATCAACACCGAGTAACGTGTCACTCCGGTTGTTTTTAAAGGAGCGATATAACATAACTCGTTCTTTTCTGTTGTTTTTTGTTCTTTTGCCAGAACATCTCCCCGATGTTCTTCCGCGAGGCGGGTCGGTCAGCCAAACGATCGCGTCGTTGACATCTATACTACACACAGAAGGCCCGAGACGGGCGTTCTCAGGGCAAGGAGCGAGGAAGGTTTTGGAGAGGTCGCAAAAAAAACAACAACAACATCGGAGGAGTTTCCTGGCCGTCCGCGCGTTCGCCATCAGCTCCGTGCCAGGACCCCTCCATTCTCACACCCGCCATAAAGTGCTGTTTCCGCGGATATCGCACCTGGTCCTGGGGGTCAGCGTGGGGGAAAAAGAAACCCGTTTGCCTTTGACCGTGTTAGCCGAATTCCCGAGATTCTCTGGCCGATTTCTTGAGGTCATGGAGTAAAAAAAAAAAAAAAAAAAAAAAAAAAAAAAAAAAAAAATCTGATCCAAGATGATGCAATGCAGGGAGAATTTGCACTGCTCGAGGAAACGCCCGGTTTGGACACGGCTTTTAAATTGCTTGCAGAAACACCACGAATGAGAGCAGAGCACAAGGAGCATCATCATGAGAACAGGAAGGTTATTAGCACGTATGTCATTATGATTATAGGTAGGTTACAGTATTAGCACGTATATCGTTATGAGAATAGGTAGGTTACAGCATTAGCAGGTACACCATTATGAGAACAGGTATGTCACAGTGTGAGCAGGTGCATCATTATGAGTACAGGTAGGTTACGGTATTAGCAGGTAGATAATTCTGAGGACAGGTAGGTTACAGTATTAGCATGTATATCATTATGAGAACAGGTAGGTAACAGTGTGAGCAGGTTGATCCATATGAGAACAGGTACATTACAGTGAATACAGGTAGGTTTCAACAGAAGCAGTAATGGTATATTGGGGGCAGATTGTAGAACTTAAGCCATGTTTGGGCAGATTCAGACTGGCTCTGATACATCCTCATGCAGAATCCCTACTGGAATGAAGGTCCCTACTGTGATATAAATGTTCATGTTGGCTTTCCCTAGGTATCTAAACAACGTGGGGTTTTAGAGAAGACATATAAAAGAGCCTTAAATTCATGGCTCATTTTTAAAAAATTCAATTTCGGTTTTTAAGATAACTTTTTGATTGGCCCAGATGGTTTTTGTGTGTGCAGAAGAATAGAATAGAATTCTGGGGTCCTACTGGCTTAACATCGACAGGTACAGGGGCATCCGTGAGTTTATGGTCTTTTCCTTTGAGCGGACATTTTGGAGATGCTTGTGGTGTTTGTTCTTGCTTTACTCCACAAGCCTGTGAATTTCCCTGGCACCTGCCAGCGAGCTGCCAGAAACTTCTATACATTGGAGGGGGGGGGGGGTGCATTGTGCTGTGGGGTGGGGGGGTGGAGGGGGTGTTGGGCGGGTGTGTGTGTGTGTGGGGGGGGGAGGGGGGGGGTCTGGCAGGTATGCGTGCCTGTAGTATTTATGACTGCTATATATATATATTTTTTTTTCTTCTCTTTCTCTTCTTCTTTATTTGTTTATTAGTTTTATTTCCTCTTTTTCTGTTTTGTTCTGGTTTGATTAGGTATGTTTATTTCATGACTTTGTTACCTCCTCTGCCCTTTTGTTTTGTTTGTTTGTTTTTGTTTACTTAAAATTAAATTAAATTAAAAACAGAAACTTACATACATAAAATATGAAATAAAACATAAAATATTCTTCATTGCACACAAAAACTGCAATGAAAACATTTTGTTTAAAATTCATTTTAAACAATTAGCCTAATTTTTTTGAGTAAATTTAACTTGACATCTATGTATTTAACCTACTTATTCGTAAGCCTTAACATTCACAGACAATTAGTAAAGTTTATGTTATTGTTTTATATTAATAATATAAATACAATAATACAATATTGTGTGTAGTAAGGAATACCTACCAGATGTAACAAAAGTATGTCAATCCAATGTCATTTTTTTATTACAAAAACCATTTCAAATAATATTAAATATCAGCTGTTTTATATCATTTGGTATGGGCTCGTGTTCAACCACTTGTAGTAACAGTTCTGGATAAATTATGGTCTTGATTAGATTTACAGGGCCAAAGAATCATTTTCTTCAGTGTGTCTGGGCCAGTCATGAACATACATTAAAACCGAAATAAATTTTAAAAACTGAACTATCCCTTTAAACTTTCTGAAAATAACACTGAGCATATCCTTCATTTACTAATGTGCGCCCTTGTCGTGACCTTGGTGAGTTTAGCAATGCTTTGAAACATTATTATTGCACAAATCTTTACTTTACACAATATCATCTAAACAAATACGGCATTAAATCCCGAAAACTTCAGAACAAACTGTCCTCATCCACCTGCCTCTAAAATTCCCTTTCATCTTCCTCTCTGCAATAAAACCGAAAACAAAAAAAAAAAAACAGAACAAAAATATCTACTCCAGTTATTTTAAGTGCTTTCTAAGTCAATACTCTCGACTCGTGGGGACGCCCCTGTTCCCTGACACCAACGGCTTTCAAGTTGCCAAAGTGAAACAATAAATAAAATGTAAAAAATAATAATAATAATAATATTAAAAGAATTCCAGAGCGCTGTTTCACCTCATTGGCACCTCTCAGATCAGTGTGACGGTGTTTTGTCTAGCTGGTTCATTTCGGCCGTCTCATCAGACACCTTGGGCGCGGGGAGTGTTTCGGGGAGTGGCCGCCCGGCTTTTCGGCCGATGTTACGGCAGTTGCTTTTGGAGCGGGATCAAACCGGTCAGGGCTCGGGGTGGGGGGGTAGGGGGGTAAGGCTGCATCGTCGTCCCGCGCTCAGCTGCTGTTGGTATCATTTCAGGTTCAGATAAACTCTTTCTGGAAGGTTCTGGAAGGTGATCGCTTAGCAGCACTCAGTCCTAAAAAAAAATAGATAATAATAATAAATAAAAATTTTTGAGCTCTTTGAAAAGCTGACGGGTTCCTGTCATCGCACCTGTCGGAGCGGTTCTCCGAAACGAATTTGTCTGTCCTCGACGTTTCAGCGCTGGAACATCAGACGTTCCTTTTACTCTGCATTAATCCAATTACCCGAAGACAGGTAATAACAATTCCCCTGCCAGGCATCCGCCCCCTCCCCCCCCCCTCCCCCCCCAAATCACCAGCCCTTTAAAAGAGTTTCATACTAGAATATAATAATCTGTCATTATGCTATCGAGTCACATTACACACCTGTCAGGTCTTAAGCCGATAGAAATGACGCCCAGCTGTTTGCAGATGTTTGTATTTGGCTTAGGGTACATTTCAAACGTAAAACCCCGACATCCATTAGAGGATGTGCTCAGCCGCATGTCCTCCCTCCTCCTCTTTCTGAAGTTTATTGTTCCTGAGCTGCAAGAATCCTCCATTTTTTTTTTTTTTTTTACCCAGGGATGATGAAAGCTCTCGATGCCTGTTTGAGCCCTTCCTCGCTTCTTTGCTTTTTAAATTCGACAGGAAGTCGCTGACGGGATGACTCAGTCCAGAACAGTATAGACCTGACATTTTAGATTCTAAAATTGTATAAACTTCATCATTTCCTCATCTCTAAGCTCCCTCTGTAGCTCATGTCTGAAAGGGGAGAAAAGGAGATCGCTCTGAAAGAGAAACTGCTTATGAAAGCTTAAGAAAGGTGAGACCAAAAAACAAAATATCAGATGGAACTGCTAATGCAAAGGAAATCATGTTCAGCACAGCTGTATTTCACAAGTCAAGAAATTACTCAATTTCACGCTAAATGACTGCAGAAGAATTCTGACACTTGGCCACCAACGCACTTGTTTCATAAAAAGGATTCTGAATTCTAAAAACAACATTTCCAAAATGTCCGCTCAAAAGGAAAAGTCTCCTCAGCCTTCAGAATCTCTGGCAAGCTAAGTTCAAAGTAGGACCTACCTAGGCTGTCTGAACTTTGCCTTCTGAAATGGTGAACATGTGTGTGAGAAACAGTCTTTTTATTATGCGTACGCAGTACAGTTAGAAGTTACACTTAATCTGACTGCCTGTTGCTCACTGGCAGACCTAATTCATACGCAGCGATGGAACCGCAAACGTGTCACTTTTCGAATCATTCCGAGCTCTTTTTGTCTGCGAAGGGAAAGGTCATTTCGGCTGTTTGTTATGCGTATGAGTCATAATGGCAGTTGCCTAGCGCTGTCATCTGTTTGATCTTTTCCCTTTGAGTTCAGGCAGTCCAGTGTTTCGCTCTCTGTGGGGTCTGCGCTCGGACTGGTGCACGGTTTGCAAGTTTGCGGCGGCCCAAACTCTTCTGTCGGTTCGCAGACTCTCGTGATATTTTTATTTTCCAAGAATTTAAAGTGAGTGAAACAGCATACATATACCAAACAAGAGAATGATGTCTTATAGACAGGCATATACAGGCACACACACACACACACACACATGCACAGAAGGGAAGAGAGAGAGAGAGAGAAACCGAGAGAGAGATGTGGGAGAGATATTGAATATGCACGGGGAAAGATTTACTATCAAAGAGGGTCATACTAGTGTCATCTTGTAGCAAACTGCACTGTTGTTAATGTCCATCCAGCTAATATGATAGCAAATGTAGGACACCCTGCGATTACACAAAGTTGAAACCATTAAAATAATAAATAAAAATGTTAAACTTTTCTCGTGAGAAAGGGGCAGCATGTGTCATGTCATTACGAGTGTAAACTTGGTGATCATCAGAAGAAATGTTTCCAAGTAAACTAAAAGCCTTCAGTAATTGACGTTTGACCTTTCAGGTTGTTGCATTATGGTTTTTATATGATTTCTTTCCCACACCCATAACAACTGCAAAGGAGACTGTGAAGCGGAATCTATTTTTAATGATTTCCATAGTGATTCATAGATGATGTTTGATGGAGAAACTGACCCTACGACGTCTTACATCAGACCTTTTTTTTTTTTTTGTCGCCTCGATTTTGTTTTCTTTTTTATGATCAAAGAGGAGGCACGTTTTCCTCCCCCTCTTCTCGTTTTTCATCCCTTGTTTGCTGTTCTTCGTACGTTAAGAAAATACCTATAGCACCGTACCCCGTCAGGAAGGAATTCAGTTTAGCTGTGTTCTTTTCGGGAGTAAGACAAACAGGAGGAAAAAAAAGAAAAAGAAAATCTTCTCGGTTCTTGAAGTAGTGCGACCATCTGCGCACAGGCAGACCTCCAGTGCCCACGCACATCCAAATTAATTCCACATTCAAAGCCCCTCCAAGAAACACACACCAACAAAGGAACAATTATTTATTTTTATTTTTTTTAAAGACAGAAATGTAAACAAGCGACAACAATTCAGACTTTTCAGAGCTCCAACCCGAACAAATATCTGAAAATATTTTCTCTCTCTCTCTCTCTCTCTCTCTCTCTCTCTCTCTCTCTCTCTCTCTCTCTCTCTCTCTCTCTCTCTCTCTCTCTCCCTCATTAACTCTCTCTCTCTCTCTCTATGTCTCTCTCTCTCTATCTATCTCACTCTCTCTCTATCTCTCTCCCTCTCTCTCTCTCTCTCTCCCTCTCTCTCCCTCTCTCTCTCTCTCTCTCTCTCTTTCTTTCGAAAGGCAGATGAAAGCGCGTGTTTGGCGCGGGCTGTGGAGGTATGGTAACTGTTATGCTTGGCAGGCCGGGGCCGAGGCTGATAATGGCCTGTGTGTTTGGGAGGAAGGAGGCGGATTGTGGCAGAAGCCACCTGCGGTTCGGAGCACCGCGGCGGCCCGCGGGCCGGGTTCGAGGGTAAGGAGTGCAGGCACAGCTGAGCTCCTGACATCCCCGGAATTCCAGCTCCCCCCCCCCTCGACCCCCCCCCCCCCACCCCATTCCAGCTCTGCTTCGCACCCCGAAACCAGACCCTGCTCCACTCTTCCCCTGCTCTTCTTAATCCCCACGGGGCTTCTAGCCCCCCCCCCCACCCCCAC
>NC_049201.1:79291899-79391899 GCF_013347855.1 Anguilla anguilla | reverse complement strand
TGAGCCCCATGAGAAACCTAATCTCAAAGTGTCTTGGAGACCAGAAATTTTTACAGAAAACTTTTCTCAGGTCTCTCCCCCCCCCCCCCATCTCTTTCTCTTGTGAGCTCTCTCTGTCATTCTCTCTCTCTCTCTCTCTCTCTCTCTCTCTCTCTCTCTCTCTCTCTCTCCCCTCTCTCTCTGTCTCTTTCACTCTCTCTGTCATTCTGTCTCTCCCTCTCTGTCTCTCTCCCTCCCTCTCTTTCTCTCTCCCGCTCTTCCTCGCCTCTCTCTCACTCTCTCACTCTCTCGCTTTCTCTCTCTCTCATCCTTCTGATCTTGCCTGCCCCTGCTTTGGTCAGGGCCTGGTCCAGCAAGCCCCTTGGGTTTGGGTTTGGGGGTGAGTGCCCGGGGGGCAAGGGGGGGTGCGGGGGCGGGTGTGGGGAGGGGGGGAGGGGTTTGGGGGGACTCCAGTGTGCGGTCACCCGGGCGAGAGAGCAGAGGGGGCAGAATCAGCAAACAAGGCGTAAAGCAAATAAACTACAGGGGTAAAGAGGGCGACCCCTCCCCGGACCCCTCTCTCTCTCTCCCTCTCTCTCTCTCTCCCTCCCTCTCTCTCTCTCTCTCTCTCCCTCTCTCTCTCTCTCTCTCTCTCTCTCTCCCTCTCTCTCTCTCTCTCTCTCTCTCTCTCCCTCTCTCTCTCTCTCTCTCTCTCTCTCTCTCCCTCTCTCTCTCTCTCTCTCTCTCTCTCTCTCTCTCTCACTCTCTCTCTCTCTCACTCGACCGCTCTCCAACCGCTGACCCCCCGCGTGTGCCCAGCAGCGCCGCAGCGCCCCCGCGGAAGAAGACGGGGTAATTAGATTTGACATTAGTGTGGGGGGGGGGAGGGGGTGGTAGGGGTGGAGGGGCAATTAATCAGGAGGACAGTTTCTCAAACAGCTCTTGGATAAATAAACGGCCCCAGGGACACCCTGAGCGGTGTGACCCTTTAGTGGGGGGGGGGGGCGGGGGGGGCGAAGGGCCTGTTTCACACCGAGGTGAGTCTGGTCTCCGTCCACCTCGCCCCCCCCCCTCCTGATCAGGCCTCAGCCTGCACTGCCAGGGACAGAGCTGCTGGAGAGCTGTCACTCAGCTTTAGACACACCCACTCCACACACACCCCCCCCCAAACACACACACGTACCCACCCACACACATACATATGAACACACACACACACACACATACATACGAAACTACACACACACACAAACGCATACACACACGTACCCACCCACACACATACATACGAACACACACACACACACACACACACACACATACATACAAAACTACACACACACACAAACGCATACACACACATGTACCCACCCACACACATGTATAGGAATGCACAAATGCACACCCACATGCACATATACATACAAAAATATGCACACACACACACACACAAACGTGTACACACACACGTATATAGACACACGCGTGTACACAAACACACGCACACACACGCAACAATCTTTGTAATCTTCTGGTAATACAATAACTGTTGGATTCGGTCAGAGACCAACACCATGTTTTGGAACACACCTCTGACACACAAACTGTGGTAAATTCCATATTGTCTCAGAAAACCATTACATTAAAGCCGGGAAATAAAAAAAGAAAGAAATAAAAAAAGAAAAAGAAAAAAAAAACTCCATGGTCTTTCTGATTGCACAATGGTGAACTGTGCTCCACACTCCTCCTCCCAGGTCTCCATCTAACAGGAGCCCGGACACCGGAGAGAGAGAGAGAGGGAGAGAGAGAGAGAGAGAGAGAGAGAGGAGAGAGAGAGAGAGCGAGAGAGAGAGAGAGAGAGGAGAGGACCTCCCTCCAGTTAATCCAGGGGAAGAACTTGTGAACTCCCTGACATCAAAGTCTCCCATTGTCAGAGTCAACACTCGCTGCTCTCGGGCCTTTGTGTCAGCGAGTCGCTGGAGGAGCGGCGGGGGGGGGGGGGGGGGCGCGGGGGGGCGGGGGGGGGGGGGGGGGGTGAATATCGCGCTGGAACCCGGGAGCGAATCAAGGCCTCCCTTTTATTGCTGAAATCGCATCGTCGCAGACACCGGAGGGGAAATAATATTTGGACTTTGGCTAAGCACACACACCGCCCCGCGCACGGTCGCTCTGATGCCCCGGGGTTCCTGATACGGCGTCCCCCCCCCCCCCCCCCCCCACCCACCCCCATCCCCACCCACCCCCCCGGCGAATCGGCCGAGCTCCCTCTCCCCCAGACCAGAAACGTAAAACCCACTTGCGCATCGCGTCGCGTCTTATCTCCTGATAATCTGATCGACGCCGCGTCTGAAAGCGAAAAGACGGCGAAGGACAAAGCGGCCCCTGGAACCCCAACCCGACTCTCTCTGACCTTCTGTGAGCACAGCCGAGGGTCAATGAGCCACAGCATTCCTCTCAATTTCTTATTTTTTGGGGTAAGTTGGGAGGCTTTCGTTGGTGAAATGGCCGACTCTTTTCCCTGCTGGTCTCGGGCACCGAAGGTCCAGCAGGAGCGCACGTCTGTGGGCTGGCTGAACAGGGAGACCCCAGAGCCACCTGCAAGTGGCTAAAGCTAATGTTGAGACAGACGATATTTACAATAGCATTGTTTTTTTGGCGAATCCGCTCCCACCCATTCATATTCATTAATTCATTCATTCTTATTTCTTTTCTTTATCATCTTTTAGATAAAACCCATGTATTAATTCATTCATTCATTCATTCATGTGTCCTTTCTTGGTCATATTTTGTCAAAAACCCCATAAATTAATTCATATTCCCTTTCTTTGTCGTCTTTCAGCAAATCCCCCACACATTCATTCATTCATTCATTCATTTAATCATTCATTCATTCATCCTTATTTCCTTTCTTTCTCCTCTTCTTCCTCGGCGAGGCAGAGCCGGAGCGCGCTCTCTCTCTGCGCCTGCGGGCCACTCTGCGTCTGTCTGTAAATCACCTCGATGACCCGTTATCACCCTCGTTTTCACCCTCCTCTCTGTCATCTCATTTGTTATTCAAAAACAAACACGCAGCAAACTCAAACGGTGCTGCCCCCCCCCCCCACCCCCCTCCCAAACTCACCCCCCACAGCGTGTTTAAAGAGCATTCCTCACTGCTGAAGGACTGGAGGACTGAAAGAAGGGGGGGGGGGCGGGGGGGCGGGGGGGAGGGGGGGTGGAGAAAAAAGTCAAAAATCCTTGCAGATGTTAGGCCGCTGACGGCCTCGGTCCCAGCTCATATCAGTTTAACTCGCTCCCCCCCCGGCCCACCCCCACCCCCCCGCGCTAGATACTCTGCACCTTGATGTAATCAGGCGGTGCGACCTTGTCCTGCAGCACCTCTGCCAGCGCCTGCCAAACAGGCACGGGTGTAATTCGGGGTAATGAAACAGGCACGGGTGTAATTCGGGGTAATGAGCGGTAATGACAGGTGGGCGGTTCCCCTTCAGGACGGGAGGACTGGCGCTATTACAGCGGGGATCTGTTTCAGTGTGCGCATCGCTGGAGCGAGGGCGAGGATGTGTGCCCTGAGATGCACCTCGGATTTACACACGTGCATGCACTCACACACACACACATGCACATACACACACACCCACACACACACTGACACACACACACCCACACACACTCACACACCCACACACACATGCACATGTGCAAAAACTTGCACACAACATACGCACGCATATAAACACACACACATGCACACATGCTCACACACACACGCATGCACACACACACAAATGTGCGCACACACAGTCAGAGTGTGGAGTGTGAGTGTGTGTGTGTGTGTGTAAAACAACAGTTTTATTCTGGGAATTTCACATGACAGCCCTGAGTAGGGGAGTTTGTGAACCAGAAAACCCCATTCAGAAATGCACAGGTAACGCCGTGTGTACTGGTATATCTTTTTCCCCCAAGTAAACCAATGACACACAGTAGATGAGCTTCATAGAAGAATGGTGAGCATTAAACAGTAAACAAAAGAATGGTAAATGACCAAAACACTGACAGATGACTTTTTTAAAATAACAGAGCTTCAGGAACAGATAGGAGGAGAATTTGTAAGCCCCCCCCACGAATAATATTGTTCTTACAGATTGGAATTGAAGACACAGCCATCAGTGGGCATTCACGAACCAGTAGGGGAATGCATTGAGCTTGGTTATTACACTGAAAATGAGCTTTGCGTACCTCTTCCAAACACAAGGTCGCTACACTGAAAAATCAAAGCCTTAGCACAATACACTGGGTTCGCTTGGTTACTGCACTGAAACTCTAAGCTTTGGCTCCATACACCAGACTACTACACTGGCTAGACTTAGCTCCATTGGCTAGGTTACTCTGAAAAGCAAGGCTTTTTGCACCGTATGCTACTTGGAAGGCCCAACGGTGTACAGTATATCTTGATATATAACAGACAGAGCAAAAAAAAAAAAAAAAAAAAATGACAAGGCCTCTGCTGAGTATGAAGATATATTCCTCGGTGAGCCGGGGATATTTATAGCGCGATTCGCGGTCGACTCGAAAATTAGCGGCGCTGCCAACACCGCGATCGCAGAGGAGGAGGAAACGCGTCGGGACGTCGATGACCGTATCCATAACTGGACGGAGGACGCGCCCAAGGACGTTTCATTTTTTAAAATATAGCCGGCGGGGTATCAATGGCGGACGTCACACAGACGCGGGGGGTTCTGAACGCAGAACAGAACCTGGCCGGAACCGAGACCCGACAGAGCGATGATGAGGAGGAACCAGTGAAGAGGCTCGTCTATCCCGGGAGACCTCTCTGCTTCGGGATTTAATTGAAACTACAGCAGCTGTCTTTGCTGTAGGTGTACCCTGGTCCCAGTGCCGTTTTACTCTGACAAATTGCGCTTGCTAAGAAAACAGTAACATCATTTTCCTTTGCCGTTGCAATTTTAAAATAAAATTTAATGTGCTTATTTTTGCTTTAGCAGGCCATTTCCAAGGCCCTGGTGAGCAATGCATGCACACACACACACACACACAAAATCCAGGTTCAGAAAGTAAAAGTCCTCCCCAGTTTTTTTTTTTTTTTTCAACAGTCACCTGGATTTGCTAATTAACACATTCAGTTCTTCAGCCGGGGGGGTAGAACCAATTAGTTGAAATCAGCTGGCCGAGTTCATGGGTGGAAGAAACACATGGCAGCACTTTTTTTACTTTCTGACCCCAGGACATCCCCCCCCCCCCTCCTCTGGGGAGATGCTTTACCTGTTCGTTTATCCTTCCTGTATCTGCAAGGGAAAAGACAGACTGCTAAGGGGAGCTATCTCGCAAAAAAAAAAATACAAAAACAAATAAAAATTATCACATCTACGGTTGTATCGAAAAGAATATCTGTTGGGCTGTGAGCTGCGTTTTTTTGTGGAAACCCGCTACGGTTCCTGGCAGCTGGCGGCTTTCCCCGGCCTTTTTTAACGTAATGAAACGAACGTGTTTCTTTTGCGTCGCGGTCGTCCGTTCGCTTCGTGCCAGCCCGCTAGCCTGCCGCGGGTCGGTTTCGTCCCTTTTTCGACGGCCCCTGGAGACTTCGGATTGCTTTTGCGGGGGGGGGGGGGCGCGGTGGAAAGTCTCGAGTGCGGCCGACTCCCTTGGCATCGCGTCCGGCTCCTAAACTGCGACTGCACCTGTCCGCGCCGCGACTTAAAAACAAGCTGAGCTGGCAGCCGCCGTTTTTATTCCTGAATTTTTTTTTTTCCGCCCTCGGCACAAACGTCGCGGCGCAAATCTGATGGAGGCGTCGGATGCCGAATATAGTAAAGTCAACAGAGCTGAATTCGGCATCGCCCCCAAAACGCTGTGTCGGGAGACGGCGAACAGCACAAGCGCTTTGTGTTCTGAGTATTTGCTGCGCGTTACGTAACGTGGGAACCCGCCCAGAAAAAGGAACACAGATGTCAACATCGAACGCAGACGCCGAATGTCTGCCGCTTTCGCCAAAATCGCCATTTTTTTTAGCCGACGGCCGCTTTCGGAGGACCGTGAGTGCACGTTTTCATTTTTTTTGGGGGGTTGTCGGTCCCCCCCCCCCCACCTGAACGTTCCAGCCCCCATGTAATGCCATCTGATGTTTGACAGTCGTGATTTTCCCCTGGCACGAACGTTTCCCGCGACGCGCCGCCGTCGGTATTCGGATCAGCCCGAAGTTTGTGACTGACTCCGGGTCTCTACGTTTCTGTGATGCGATGGCGAGCGACCGGAGGCGCGGCCCTCCTGGAGCTACGCCCTGTCGACGCCCCTGCTCCCGTGTCAAAGTGCGTTACGCGGTCCAGCTAGCGAACTTCAACGCGACCGCGTTCAGAGTGCGTTCAGAGAGACCGGAATCCTTCCAAGTGCCCCCAGAGACACATGGGCAGGGTTTTTCGCGGCACTGGTCCAAGAGTATGAGCTTGAATCTTCTGATTATGATGACCCCCCCCCACACACACACATGCATACGCACACACACACACACACACACACACAAGTACACAAATGACTGAAAAGGCGCATAATGCCCTGTGACGGCTGTGAAAGGGGAGGCGGGGGTGGGGCGCTGTATTTGGGTAATGAAAGAAGTCAGCTCTTTCCCTCCAGGGCTTCCTCGTGTGCGGTTGGTCGAGAATCAGGAGGAGAGGCCGATCGCCATGGCGATTACTGAAGAAGTAGCCACGTAGCCGCACCTGCGCTTCGTGTTTTTTCCCCGGATGTGGATCTCCCCCCCACCCCCCACGCCAGGAACCACACCCCCTCCACCCTCCCACCCCCTCGCTGAAGCCCGTCGTCGTGGACAACCGCTTCGCCGGGCTGTGCCTTCGAGCCGTAACCTCTGAACGTGTTTTAAGGGTGGGGTCCGATTGGCGGTTTGAGCTGAAAGAGCACGCTGTGGTGCCCCCTGCGTGTGGCATTCGTGACACCCCCCCCCCCCGGCCCCCCGCACGACCCCGCATGCTCACCGCTAGTGCTGATTCTAAATCAAGGGGTGTCCGGTCCGATCCAACAAGGCCTGAGAATGGGTGAAGGCTTCTGTTTTAGCCCGGCGCTAAGACGCTCGAATCGATTAAACCACCGATCGTGTGCACTAAACCCGTGAGAAAAGGTAGGAACTGTGGTATCGAACCTCAGAAGACACAAAACTAATCCACATCACCTCTCAAGCAAAATCTTGACCGTAGGAGGTAATCCAAACAAGAGCTAATCAAATGGCTAAGGTTTTCTTTTGTGCCAAGAGGGTGTACAGAGGCACCACCAACAACAAAGTACCCCTTCGTTCGCCCCGGGTGTGTGTAGAACGGGTGCTGTGTGGCTGAGGTGACTCTTTTGCCCCTTCGCTGTAGAACATTTTAAGATCCCTGGAAAGAGGTGGAAGATTCTGTATAAGTGTAATGAGTATATAATAAATAAGTGTGAGAGAGGCATCACAGGGGGGATGTGTCTCAGAGCAAAAGGTCCACATACTGCCGGTGTGTTTTTGAGTGTGTGTGTGTGTGTGTGTGTGTGTGTGTGTGAGAAAACGTACAGCAAAGAGAAGACAAAATTCTGGCACCTCGCCTCTTGTATAAAACGGATGAATGCCTTCCTTATTGTGCAATTCCTCTGATTTATTCTGGCTTTTGGTTTTACGGGACCGTATATGTTTCTCTTCAGCCCTGTCAGGTCAACATCTGAAGTGTATGGCGGCCAAACTCCAGTCAGAATTCCACGGAATTTGCTGAGCGTTTGACAGGCCTTAGAGTCCCTTCACTACCTAAGTAGTCTCCTGTCAGTGGTGCAGTTTTCATCCTAACAATAACCTCACCACTTCGTTTTATAGCCATCTCATACTTCTGCGTTATGGCTTTGTATGGCCAGGCTAACTTTTACACAGCACAAACCGAATCGCGCCCAGGGGTGATTACAAATGACATTACAATTACAATAGCTGTTTCTGACATTTCTGAAAGTCAAGACAAACAGAATTCACAATCATTGAGGATTCGGAGGAACAGGAAAATTAGAAACGAAAGTGGGCAAGAAAATGTAGGCAAGCACAATATCGAGTCATCGCTTGACTTTATTGAGACCCTATGAACGTAAAAGGTCGTTTGCCAACATTGACAGTTATGCTGTTGGTCAGAATGGCCCGTGTCCGATCTTGCCCGCTGACGTAGTACCTACCATAGGGCATGCTGGGTACTGTGTGGGAAGAAAAAAATACGATTTTTGTGTTCATATCGCAATGTCCAAATCCATAGCAGGAACTGATAACCTATTCATTTCTGCATTTATTTATAATGTAATACAGGCACAAATATGGATATCGCTAATAAAAACAGAGCATGCTTTGTGAATATTATTTAACTCAACTGCTTTTGTTCGCCAGCTGCCTGTCTGATGCGCCAGCCGCCGCCCAGTAATAATTCATAACCATGAATTACCACCACTCCGACCACGCCCTCCGTGACAATGCACTAAGAGCTACTAAGATTTCTGGTAGACTGTGAAACAAACAAACAAACAAACTCTCTACAAACTAGATGCAGTGTGGCCAAAAGACACGCGCGCACACCCGCCCACACACACACACACACACATACACACACACACGTACACCCGCCCACACACACACATGCACACACACACGCACACACACACACATATGCACACACACACACACACGCGTGCACACACAAACACACTCACACATGCACACACACGCATGCACACATACACACACACGCACACACCCACGGACACACACACTCTCACACACCCACCCACACACACGCACACACACACACACACACGCGCGCACCCAGATAAGAGATATTACATGTCTGTGTGCACAAGCGGGGGCGTGTGTGTGCGCGATCACATTGTAGCTCTGACATGAAAATAGCTTCCTTGTAATTGATTTGTAGGGTTCACCATGACGACATGGAAAATCAACAAGGAAATGAAGGAGTTCAGCAGACAGTTACGCATCGTCATCATAAGAGAGCTTTAAAAAAAAAGTTGTGTGTTGAGCTAGTCTGGACCGCAGAATAAAAGACATAGCTTGACATATATTGGAATAATAGTCTACCCAGAAAGTCTGGATTTGGCCAGGGGGTGGGGGGGTGGTGTTTCTGCGAAATCCATATTTAATGAGGAGGTCACGTGACCTTCCACAGTAGCTCGAAATAAACTCCGGTTTAACGACTGCATTATATGCGCGGTTTTTTTTTTTTTTTTCCCGACAATTCAGGACAGTAGAAATGGCATTCCGTCTCCACCCATGGATTCAGCAACACCGCTCGTAATACCGCATTGACAGAACGTAACACCCAATTAACATGACTAAGGCGCACGGCATTCCTCCGCCCCAAATGAACATGCCGCTTTATTATTTTTTACCTGCTGAGCCCGAGCATTATTTCTGAGACCGAAGACTGTTTGATGAGTCAGCGCTGTCAGTGTTTAAGCTGTCAGCTCAAATGGCTAGGTGTGCCTTTTTGTTGTGCAGTTGGAATATGCACTTTTAAATACCATAGCATTGATAAAATGAATGTAGTATATTCTTCTTCTTATTATTATTATTATTATTATTATTTATTTTATTTTTTTCCCACATTATTATTATTATTATTATTATTATTAGTGGGCTAGCTTCCGGCTTGCTATCTTTCATATATATATATATATATATATATATATATATATATTGTTTTCTGACACTTTCTGCCCAATTTTTCTAGCTTTAATTAGTCCTACAGTTTTTACACTACATTCAAACTTTTTACATCAAAATGACCGGCTAGCTCCAGACATCGTTGCTTGTATTCAGATTTTTGTAATATTCAAAACTTTTTTGAAATATTCAACTTTTTTTGTGGTCACTCCATAGAGAGCCACTCTTGGGACGTTTAGTGAAACGCTTTAGTAGGACTCATGCGCAGGTGGTCACTCACTCATGGACCTTTAGTAGGACGCACTTCCAATGGCACAAGATTTTCAAGTACATCTTTATCGTCTAACGTTACTTTAGCTAACCGTAACCCTAACATGTTAGCGTTTCGCCTACTTTAGTTAACCTAGTTAGCGAGTACGGATGCTATCCTGCACGCATGAGTAGGAGCTACGGACACACAGCTACAACCCGCGTACGGATGCTATCCTGCACGCATGAGTAGGAGCTATGGACACACAGTTACAACCCGCGTACGGATGCTATCCTACACGCATGAGTAGGAGCTACGGACACACAGCTACAACTCACGTACGGATGCTATCCTGCACGCACGAGTAGGAGCTACGGACACACAGCTACAACCCGCGTACGGATGCTATCCTGCACGCATGAGTAGGAGCTACGGACACACAGTTACAACCCGCGTACGGATGCTATCCTGCACGCATGAGTAGGAGCTAATGACACACAGTTACAACCCGCGTACGGATGCTATCCTGCACGCATGAGTAGGAGCTACGGACACACAGTTACAACCCGCGTACGGATGCTATCCTGCACGCATGAGTAGGAGCTACAGACACACAGCTACGGATGCTATCCTGCACGCATGAGTAGGAGCTAATGACACACAGCTACAACCACCGATACAGATGTATGGACACACGGAGGGCAACAAATAACGTTACAGAGGTCATGCCATAGCTAGCTAGCTATATAATTAGCCAAGTTTTACTCATGACACTTTTAGGATATGACTAATCCCTGGAACATAATCGTTACCTGCTGATCCCCGGCTGCACGTGTAACGCTGTGGTGCGCCGTGGGTCTTGGCGGTTTCGTGCCTCTTCTGAGCTGTGCCACACGCAATGCCACACGTGAAGCCACACTTGAGGGCGGTCACTCTTTTTCTGTTTGGCTATTTGACAGGATTTTTGTATCACTGGAGGCCTGAGGCACTTTCAAATTACAGTTTAATTGTGTAACATGCTTCTCTTAAGTATGTTACAGACTGGTTTTAGTGCAACACATTTGTATTCCGTCAAATAAATCATGATTGATAGAGCGGGCATGGTCTTTTACCTGGAAGTGTTTCGAAGACGTTTTTTTCCTGGAAACGTTTCAAAGGCACATACAAATGGAAACCAGGAGAAGAATGCAATGTATATAGAAAGAGTTAACTCTGTAGGAAATGTGTGGGAGTGTTTGATTTTATTTATATTTCTTAATTAATGAACAAGGCCCTTGGAGCTATTCTAATATATCACACAATCAGATTTATTTTGTCCTAGCAATTTTAATATTTATTATACTTATTATTTGATTTAATAAAAAGTCGCACATCGATCCAAAAAAATATTAAAATAATGGTTGTAATTCCACAACAGAACAGTTCACAGGTCAACAAGGTGACATTTGGAATACCTTTGGTTTGGATTACTTCATTGCTGTTCTGTAATGCGTTGTTGTGGCTCACTTAAACTCATTTTTCCCACGTTTCTGAACAGAGGCCATCGGTTTTATGGCTATTGTGGAGAAATGTGTTTTGCCTCTGCTTTAACTGCTTTAGATTCATTGCTTGCTTGCACAATTACATTCTCCAGATGTATTTTAAGAACAGTATCTCTTGATTGGCGATTTGACATTGGCTCAGATTTTTCCTCTCGACCGCAGCAAACTGCGCAGAGTTGCCTGGCAAAACACCTCACGCTCTGACCGTAATTGCGTCACACGCTATATCTGATATACGACTGTTGTGGCGACATAGCTCAGGAGGTAAGACCAATTGTCTGGCAGTTGGAGGGTTGCCGGTTCAAACCACGCCTGTCGAAGTGTCCTTGAGCAAGACACCTAACCCCTAACTGCTCTGGCGAATGAGAGGCATCAATTATAAAGCGCTTTGGATGAAAGCGCTATATAAATGCAGTCCGTTTACCATTCCATATATATATATATATATATGCCCTGCAGTCCATTTACCATTTACGACTTCACCGCAAGTAATTGGCACGTCTTCGTGCTTTTGTTTCTGAGCGTAAAGTGTTTTCAAATCGGTGTCTTCCTCCTGTCTTTTTCCCTGAAAGGTCAGCTGATGTCTCTTGCCATCCCCTTCATATTTGAAGTTCACACACAACATCTCCCTGCACAGCACCTACCAAAATTTGATTGGACTGCCTTTTACGGCAATGACATATATTGCAATATATTGTAAATATGCAGATCATTTTGTATGATGTAATACTGAATATATTTCACAGTTTCATGTTTTTTTTTTTTTTTAAATGTATATTTCAATTTGTAAAAAGTGGCAATTTTTATATTTGCTCATATATTGTGAAAATGTTCCCGTATCTTGACAATTCTACTGTATTTCAATATATAGCAGCAGCTTCCATTTCCTTTTAAAGGTGTTGACACACTGGGACAGAAAGAAAAACACAGATTTCCCATTTGAAACGGCAGTCCAACACAGACGGGCTGCGTTCAAGTTCTCCAGAAGTTTAAAGAAGGAGCTGTGCTCGCATGCATAGGCTCTCACTCGTGAGCCTACGCTGTCATCGTTTAGGAAATCTCAGCCGGGGTTCAACCAGAGGATCGCTGGTCCTTCAAACTGGTGATGACACCCTCACGGCCAGGACATATTTATAGCTGAGAGGGGACGGTTCAGTGATTATTGTGTCTCCATGGCTCTGGGAGCTGGGGGCGGGGGGGGTGCGGGACGAGGGGCGGGGGGGAGGGGGGCGTTGAAGAGGCATGGGATCCAGTGGAAGTGATTTTCATCGGGCCCGGATTTTCACCTTCCTGGATTCCCTGTACCTTCTCTAAAATGGGGCCCCCGCCCTGCTCCCGCTGTCTTCCCTTTCCCAGCCTGAAAGGAGGAAGGAGGGGAGGGCCCCCCCCCCCCCCCCCCCCCCGGGGTCACTCTCCGAGCCCCGTCTGTCAGCTGGACGTCGTCCCATCCTGCTGGCCTCTGCCGTACCCTGGACCAGGCCCTAAACGTGTCACCACGTCGCCACCGACTGTTCCGCACCCCCCTCCCCCCCCCCTCCCCCACCACCCCCACCTCTCTGCGCTCACGCACCTCCGGGAACAGCTCACTCATACAACAACAAAAAAAAACAGGGAGGGGAATAAATGCAAAGAAAAACAAAAGGAGCTGTTATGAGGAAGATCGTCATGCTGGTAGAGAGCGAGAGAGAGAGAAATAGAGAGAGAAAGAGAGAGAGAGAGACAGAAAGAAAGAAAGAAAGAGGGAGAGAGAGAGAGAAAAACAGAGAGAGAGAGAGAGAGAGAGAAAGGTGCCAGGGTGGACTCCACCATCGCTGGATCAGCTTCAGCTCCTGTGGCTCGGATTCAGGAGCTCCCCAAGATCGACCTTGCCCTCGCCCCCCCCCCCCCCCCCCTTGTCCCCCCCACACCTGCAGTGGGAACGGGAGCTGTCACGTACGCCCCAAGCCCTCCAGCTCGCTCACCCCCCCCAGCTGTGACAGGATGGGGCCGGAGCATCAGGACACGTCCCCGGCTTCCCCCCGGTGGGAGGGGGGAGGGGGGCGGGGGGGGGGGGGGGGGGTCATGGAGACGATGACGGAGTGATGAGTTCCTGGTTTCCAGAGGAGAGCTCTGGACCAGGCCATCAGGAAGGACAGGAGAGAGAAAGAGAGAACGGGGGGGGTGAGCGAGTGGGGAGGTGGGGGCGGGGCGATGACAAACTAATGGCCAAAACTACGGCACAATTCACAACTCCAGAGCAGGAAGAAAGAGAAACGTCAGAGAGAAATAACAAAACACAAAATAACACAAAATTGGCTGAAAAATGATGCTGTCATGCCGGCATTTCAGTTAACAGTTTGACTTTGGTTCTAACTTCACATTCATTTTTGTTTTATTATTATTATCATTATTATTATTATTATTATTGTTATTGTTATTATTATTATTATTATTAGCATTAGCATTATTATTGTTATATTGCATATCATTTTACAGTTTTTCTCAATTGTTTAAACACGTTTTCTGAAACTATAGCTCAATTTCTCAAAACTACACACAAAGCACAGCAACAGTTAACCTTTTGCCAAAACTACACAAATCTCTTGCAAAATGCATTCATGCATTCAAAACCATTCTCAAATTCTCTCTTCTCAAAACTGACTTTTTCCATCAAAATGATTCACACAGGCCTCATATGAATAAGTCTTATTGAGCATTGATTTCACACTGGTGCGATAAATTTAAAAACACAACCTTCAAAATACTGTAATTATGTTTTGGCATCATGAGGTCATGTTACATATTCAAGTTATAAAATTATGTAAAAATTGCTTATCTTTTCTCCTTTTTTGAAGTTTTAGTTTTTCTTTTGAGGGGTCCCAAAATAGGCTGCAATTTTACAGTAAATATAAAGACTGTTGCCATGATACAATACAGTAAATATATCATCATACAAATAGTGCATTTGCTAGGTAAACCTAATTCTAAATCAGTACAGTACAGCAAAGTGTGTGAACGGTTATCACTTTGAGTGTTGTTGTTATTGTGTATGATACAATGCATATTTACTGTATTGTCCTGCCAATGAGGTCCAGTTGGGCTGCACTCACAACCCAGTTTCCATCACAAGTCATACTGAAAATTGTTAGAAGTGTTTTTTCATTTTCCTTTTCAGTGCAATTATGAGTTTTGCCAAAATAGATAACATTTGTGTCTTCTCAAAACTAGAACATGCTTAGACTGGACAATGGATGTAATGATCTGTTATCATATATGAAATCAATGAATAAATTCAAAAAGGTAACAAAGCAAATCTTTATTTGTTACTGTGAAATAAATCTTTGTTCAGCAGACTGCAAAAATAAAAATCGTAGTTTGTAGGCCTGCTGTAAAGAAAACAAAAAACAAATACGTGATCAACCAAAGTTGCACATATTTCATTTGAAATATTAGCTCGTCTCCCTCTTCTTCGTCCACCTCGTCCAATCTCGTACACGTACACCTCCTCTTCCTCCTCCTCCTCTACCTCTACCTTGCTGTGCTGCGTGTTGCTCCATTGTTTTCCAACACAATAGAAGTCACCTGAGGTCTCTTTTATGCTCTGACAGATAATTGAAAAGTTTAGCCAATTGCGTTTGAGCAGGTGTGACGTGAGTGAGACCAATTGGTACTTAGAGTTTGGCATTTGAAGGCCAGTGTTTTCCATGTGAACAAACAAGGCTTGATTATGAAAATTGTGCTAAACGATAAGATTTTGTGTGTAGAGTTGTGACGTTTTCACTATTGTGTGCATAGTTGCAGTTTTAGTGTGTAAACATTTGAGAAAAACTGTAAAATAGGTCTCAAAAATAAGGTCCCACTATGATGCACTGATATAACCCTAAAAGTAATTGTTTCTTTCATGACATGAATATTTCGTCTCAGATTATGTGGACTTCGGTGTGTTAATCCCGACTTCCCCCGATACAGACGGGCCCCGTCCCACAGAAAGCCCTGAAGAGAGGCAGTCGTTTTACAGACAGCCCCTCAGCATCGTCGGGGAGGCAGAGTCCAGCCAGGGGTTTACAGCCATGCCATTATCCCTGTGGTTTCACTTACCATAGCGCTCTCCCTGTGGATTCAGCCCACAGTCTCCCAGGCCAGGGTCGAGAGAGAGAGAGACGGAGAGAGAGGGAGAGAGAGAGAGAGAGCAGGAGAGAGAGAGAGAGAGAGCAGGAGAGAGAGAGTGAGAGAGAGAGAGAGAGAGAGAGAGAGAGAGCAGGAGAGAGAGGGTGAGAGAGAGAGAGGGAGAGAGAGAGAGAGAGAGCAGGAGAGAGAGGGAGAGAGAGAGAGAGCAGGAGAGAGAGAGAGAGAGAGAGAGAGGGTGAGAGAGAGAGAGAGAGAGAGAGAGGGTGAGAGAGAGGGTGAGAGAGAGGTAGTAGAGTGAGAGAGCAGGAGAGAGAGAGAGAGAGAGCAGGAGAGAGAGAGAGACGGAGAGAGGGAGAGAGAGAGGTAGTAGAGTGAGAGAGCAGGAGAGAGAGGAAGGGTGAGAGAGAGAAAGGGGTGATAGAGAGCAAGAGAGTGAGTGAGAGAGAATGGGGAGAGAGACAGAGAAAAGAAAGAGAAAGCAGGAGAGAGAGTGATAAAAAGGAGAGAGAGAAATACTCTGTAGGTCGAGAGACATAGAGAAAGTGAAAGAGAACACAGTGCATTTTTCCAAAAACATTTGATTGACAGCATTCCCTGTTTTCAGAATCAATATCTACGCCCCAGCTGAAACGCAATGAAAAGGGACAACAACAAAACAAAAAACAAAAAAACGCTGAACACATACCCAGCCCAAAAAATGGGTAGCTTGGCGTATAACTGCAGGCCGGGGGCGAGAGGGCGGGAGAGGAGGAAAGGACAGCCCGAGGCGGAAAGAGAACAGTAGCGCTGCCCCGTCCCCGTTGACCGAAACGGCGAATTTCAGGAAAGGCCGTGCTCAGATGCACTGAAACATTTACACCGCCCCGCGCAACGGTGACGTGGAGGGGCGGGGGGCGTAGCTGTTACCCTCTGCTGTCTGCTTTTTCATTCTCTCTCTCTTTTTAAGTAAAAGAGCTGATTATGAGACTCTTTAGCAGGAGAGAGAGAGTGAGAGAGAGAGAGAGAGAGAGAGAGAGAGAGATTTGAGATTTAAAAACCAACCCCTTTTATAGGGACATTGTTCAAACACAGAATTTACTGTACTAAAATAATAGACAAGCGACTTAAGCCGCGTTTCCACCAAAAGTACCCGGGAACTACTTTTCAAGGAACTAAAAGGTTCCTTCAGCCCATGGTTGTCTGCGTTTCCACCGCGGTCTAAAGTCCCGTGAAGATTAGGCAAATTAGCCCACTGATGTATGAAAAAGCAACGTTGTCATCGGTCCATCTGTCCTATGATTTCTTCTGTAACCCCATACTACCACCGAAGTAGCCTACATTATTTTCTAATAACCGGGACAGCCTGGAGGGGTTTATTCCACTTATATACAACGGGCTACCAACAATGACTGTATATGGTTACTTTTGTATTTATAGATTTTTATCGAAATATTATTATTGAAATATTCTTCCGCAGCCGTTTGGGCATATTTTACCGTTGTCAAGCAAAACTGTCGTTGGTAGTTGAACTTGGACCGTTGTTATGCAACAAGTAGGATATCACAGGCTAACAGTCAGATTGTAACTGCTTTATATATCCTCTCAAACACATTCATTATGTTTTTATGCGAACATTCACTTTCATGTCTTGACATCCGAGGCGACAGAATGCATTCACATTCCACAAATAACTGGCAACAACAGGAGAAAACATGCACACGTTGTAAACAATTTGCTGTTGAATTGTTTGCTTTCTCATCGTCAATTCCATATAGGCTAATCGCAAAATGACACGAATAGAACGAAAACTCGGACTTGCGTGAAAATTTAAATTAGCAGTGGTACAGCCACCGTTTGCTTTCCTTCAAAGTTACTGCTAGCCGAGCAGCGAAGTGCGCCCTCCAGATGTGAACCATGCACCATAAATTAGTCCATAGTCTTCCTGGTCTTTTTGTGGAATTGAAGAATGGCAGAGTAAAATTACGGCAGTCTGAAAAAGCAAAAGGGACGATTACTAGAATTAACCTTTATAACCGTTATTTTACCCTGACAAAAAGTGACGGGTGATTTCCAGTTTGCTTTTACTGTATCACCAATGTAAATTACGCATAACTACCGCATACCTCACATAACTGTATCAAACGTTTTGAGTCTATTACAACGGGCTAACAAAGAAAATCCGGAAGAAAATATTCAGCAACCGAATTAATCCGTTTGAATGTTTTGGTACGTAATATGCTGTCCCAGCACGAATGCTTAGCATTTTATAAAACGAATACTAAAGCAAGAAAAGAACAGAAGAGCACATGTTATAATTCCAAGACGTTGGCAGGCTATAACCAAAAGTAGGCTACTGCGCCGCATAACATACAAGTTTTATTTCAAGTTACTATGAAAACAAACTGGTTTGCGGCTGCAGGTTTTTTTAAAATGGCGGTTGAAATAAACAAAAAAAAATGCTGCGAGTACTCGACCAATCAGAAATGTTCAGCGCTTGCGCCCCACCCCAAAGGTTCCGGTACTTTTGGAAAGTACTACCCCCCGAGCAGGAACTTTTTTGGGGGTAAAATAAAGCCCCCGGAACTAAATTCAGACCCTAGTTCCTGCGGTGGAAATGCACTGAGTTCCTCAAAAGGTTCCTAGTTCCGGGGTAAAGTTCCTGCGGTGGAAACGCGGCTATACAGAGAGAAAAAAAACTAACCACAGGCAGAAAAGAGAGAATAGATACAGAAAGAGAGAGAGAGAGAGAGAGAGAGAGAGAGAGAGGGTGGGAGAGAAAGAGAGGGAGAGAGAGAAAGAGAGGGAAAGAGAGAAAGTGAGAGGCGAGAGAGAGAGAGAGTGGGAGAAAGGGAGAGAGTGATGAATCCCTTCTGAATCACGGGCTCATGGCCTTCACGGATGGAGAACAATACTAGTGTTGAGGCGTAGCGGATGAGAGGGCGAACAGCTAAGGGCATTAACCCATGCAAGCACTGATGGTGTCATTCACACTGTGTCAGAAGTACAGGCTTGTTTTTTTTTTTTTTTTTTTTTCCCTTGACCCCTGGTTGTCTTTAGACAGGATAAATGGCCTTAGAGCCTGATTAACGAGTCCAGGAGTTCAACAGAAAGTGAAATGGTACATGGTAAACGGTAAATGGACTGCATTTATATAGCGCTTTTATCCAAAGCGCTTTACAATTGATGCCTCTCATTCACCCATTCGCACAGGGTGAACACACTCTACATAGTGGACTGGTGAATTGTTTTATTTTGCCCAGAGCTAAAAATATATGTGTGTGTGTGTGTGTGTGTGTGTGCATACATGCACACACGGATGCAGTTATCAGTTTTCAGATATTGGTAGGTGTTCTCAGTTTTCAATCACTTATACGCAGCATAGATATAGATTAATAAAGATGTTTGGAAAATAATGGGAATAATTATTAGTTTTACAATCTCACTTTAGCCTCTTAAAAATAAGTGTATTACAGCAAAGCACATCTAACCAACGGCTGGTAGGCATTTAAATTTCAGCGTTTCAAAGTACATTTAAATTGGATTAAATCTGAATCTCATCATATTGCAATGTAACATGCAGATTTGCAGCTGAAAATCATGTAATGGTAGCAGGATGAAATAGCATATGCTAAAAGATCAGACTAAGACGGAGATTGGACATGTTGCTGTATTTGTTGTTGCATTGGCTTGACTGGGTTCATTGTGCACAAATTCATTAAGCTGAAGACTAAATGTCTGAATGTTTGAATTATTTTCTAAAGTTTAAAATGTGGAAACGATACATTCTAAGCTGGAAAGAATTCACACATCAATGTATCATGTACTACAGTCCGTGTGTGTGTGTGTGTGTGTGGCAGTCTGTCTCCTTAAGCCAGACAAAATGTATTTTCACTGTGAAAAAAAAGGGTGGAGGAGGGAGAAATACAGTGTGTTTGTACATGTGTGTGCATGTGTCTGTGAGAGAGAGTGAGTGAGAGACAGAGAGAGTGAGTGAGAGAAAAAGAGAGAGACAGAGAGAGAGATTCAGAAACATCTGAAAACGTCAAACTGTAAACTCATTTCAGATGCTAACCCAGGAGCAGCTAAATCAAACAAAATGCCTTGTTTGAGTTTGGAAGGAAAGTGTAAGACGAAGAGAGAGAGAGAGATGCGTGCTTGCTCAGTGGAAGCACGGCGGGGAACAAGCGAATGGGATACGAAGAGCTCCATCAAACACACACCATAGCACCGGGGGCCCAATCGGGCCCTCAGCTCTCCACAGCCAGCACATCTCAGCTCCGCCTCAACAGCTCTAGCGCCGCTGTCTGTATGATTGGCTGATGCTGGTCATGTGATCTGAGCAAGGGGTTGAGAGTTCCGACCAGGTCAGTTGTGGCTTAGCAGCAGTGTAGCACAGTGAGTGAGGAACTGGGCTTGTAACCGAAAGATCGCAGGTTCGATTCCTGGTTAGGACACTGCCGTTGTACCCTTGGTACCAAGGTACTTAGCCTGAATTGCTTCAGTACGTATCCAGCTGTATAAATGGATACAATGTAAAATGCTATGTAAAAATTGTGTAAGTCGGCCTGGATAAGAGTGTCTGGTAAATGCCTGTAATGCAATGTAATGTTAGAGCTATGATAGGACTATGGGCAACGTAGTCCAATGATAAAAATGTGTTAAATTATATATTGCCCCCTCTAAAACAGATCTCTGCTGTAGGGATAACAGATGCTCTTATCCAGAGTTGCTTACACAAACAGCTTACTTTTTTGTTGTCGTTGACATACATGCATACATATAGCTGGATATTCTACTGAAGCAAAATCAGGTTAAAACAAAATGCGCAGCTGTGTACACTGTTGCATGTCTGTTCAATCATATCTGCAAAGCAAACCATTCACATTTTCCAAAAAGGCAGGTCAGGGGTCTGTACTGACATGGGATGGCCTGTATGACTAGAGAGAGGCCGTCATCGTGCGACATCTCACAGTGATCAGCAACAGCTTAGGAATACTGTCTTCTCAAATTACTTTTGTTCTATCCGCAAATATATATATAGAATGATGGAATCATCAATTGTTGTCACGTACGCAACAGCAGAACTCTCATTGGAGAAATCAGACAAAGGAAAAAATCAGGCTCTTCCTCTGTAAGGAATGAGATTACGCATGCATGACAGGAATAAGCATGACAAACATACCTGTGATGTTTCTGAAATGTTTTTAAGAAGAAAGGAAAAATGTAAGCATCGAAATCAAGCTACTGAAAATGTGCACGTTGCAAACGACAAACATGACTTTGCAAATTATGTTTCCATGATCACACGTTTCCATGTACTGCCACTGAAACAATTGTTTAAATTAAAGGAAAACCTGGTACAATATAGTATTGTAAACATCAGGTTTCTACCGATGATGTGATGCAATTCAATTCAATTCAGCTTTTTTTTTTTTTTTTTTTTTTTTGTACAGCGCCTTTCGAAGGGACAGGGTCACAAAGACGCCATGCAGTGGAACTGGGCAAGAAAACCAGGCCTGAACCCCAAAAAGTGAGGAGAAGCACTCTCCGACGGGAAGACATTTTCGGGAGGAACCTGGCTTTTTGAAGGGGAGCCCACCCCCCCCCCCCCCCCCCCCCCCCCCGCCTCCCCGCCCCCCCCCCCCCCACGCTGCCTGACCAGGTGTAATATTTAATAACGAATGGCAGTGGACGCACAACGAGGAAAACAGCAGCGCTGGCGATAAATGGGTTGGGCGGTTTACGGCGAAAAGGTAGCTAAGTCAAGGTGGCGAAACAGGCAGCCCGAGCAGAAAGATGCGTGCAATGCACCGAGATGTCACAATGGGATGTCAGCGAAGGAATTCCGAACGGGGAACAGGATTAAGTCGACGCGCTGTGACGCCGGCATCTCGCCCCGATGCGCATTGTCTTTCTGACTGCAGACACAATGCGTGCGATTAACACAAGCCCTGGTCCCTGTGCCAGCAGCAGAGGAGTCGTCACCATTTAGCTTTTCAGCACCTCAAGGAGGAGGCCCCTGGAGGAATCTCCAGTGCGTTTAAGAACCAATGACAACTACTTAAAAAATGTTTTAAAAAAATAAAAGAAAAAAAAACAGGAGGGGAAATGCAGTAATGTTATATAAGCGTTATATATTTAAAGTTACTTGCGCAACGCTTCAGATTATTCAGATTGAAATGAAATTTAAATAATCATTTAAAAAAAAATGTTCCAGAGGAAGTGAAAACAGGCAGAAATTGCGGGTTGGGTCACCTTGAAAAAAACTCAAGTTTAACCTTTTTAAAGTGTGAGATTGCAAATTGTGTGCTTATCTGAACATTCTGAAGATGATGTAACAATCGCCACTGGTAACTGAGGGCAGTGGAGTTCTAGAACACTGACTAAGAATTTTGAAAAAAAAAAACAAAAAAAAAAACCACACACACACACACACACACATTCCAGAAAACCGGCTCATAAAAAGGGGTTGAGCTTCAGGGAGAAGGACGGACCCTCAGTGAGCCGGCAGACGAGCAAATCGATGCTCGTTGATCAGACGGATTGATGACCCGAGCTCCCTCGTCAGCTGCAGTTACTGCCGGTGGCCGGTGGGTGGGTGACAACTCCTTTAACTCCCAACTCAACATTCTTTGCACTTCAAAAGACGCGGGGACAGGTGACGTGCTAACGTCTCGTTAACATGCATTTACCTGTCCTTTAATGTTCTCAATAAACATGTCTGATGTCTTCTTCGGGTCACACCTACTGTCAGGGCCTGTTCAGTCACGGTTCTTATCTTGACAGTGAATTTTCCCAATGCAGTTTGTGAAGCAGTAAAAAAAAAAAAAAAAAAAAAAATATCAAATACAGCAGATCATTTATCTATCAAATTTTCTTTGACATTTAAATATATGGACAACCGCGAAAGTAGCAAGTTGAAGTATCTAGCAAGTGCTGCCCTGTTTCTCAATTTATTCATAATAATGTTTGTCAATTTTTTTATTTTAAAAATTTCTCATTGTTTCTTTCTTCACATATGCACAGACATGCTAACTTGTTTTATTTGGACCTGCTTTGTGCTACACACCCTTTATCTTTCATTAGTAAAAAATAATAAGCATCCCTCAGGAATATTTCCATTTGTTTCTCATATTGATACGGACCGAACCACACAAGAAAGCAGGGCTAAAAATCGTAGAGATATGTACAAAATTTGCACCATACCTCCTGTGAATAAAACAAAGTGGATCGTTTAGAAAATGACTATTTATTTTAAAAATAAGTTTAAGGAATCCAGTGATATATGTAAATATTCAATAATCGGAGTAAAGTGCCAAATAACATTTTCATAAAAGAAATCTGTACAAAAATACACAATAAAAAAATAAAAAATAAAAAACATTGGAATGTGAGTAAGAGAAGACAGTTATGCTGCCGCGGGTGTCATCATTTTATATTACACAGACTGCACAAGACTCAAAACTTCAATTTCAAGATGTTCAGATGAAAAGTGAGATTGTCATATCCGGGACAATGCCCCAAAATCACGGATTCACGTTCCATAGGTCCTCTCTCCGCATTTAACTCTGGAGCCCACAGAGCTATGCATCTCTCTGTCTCACTCTCTCTTTCTCTCTCTCTCACACACACACACACACACACACACACACACACGCAGACCTGATATGCTTTTCTGAAGTCCTGGTGTGCTTCAACAAAAAAAATATATATATATATATATATATTGCTTAAAAAAAAAAAATCTTTATTTCAGTCCAAGACACCCCTTTCGCAGAGCGTCAAAATCAGTTCTTTTTTTTTTCAGTCCAAACTGTTTTGTTTAATCTCTGTGAGTTATCAGTATCATGAGGAAAGCGATGCTTCTCCGGCAGGCAGACCGGTATAGATTTCCTGAACTCCGTCCACATTCCCTCCCGGCAGTTGGTGGCGTGGCGCGGCGCGGCAGTTCTCCTCTCCGGGAAAAAACGCGCGCGCACTTTCACCCTAAAACTGCTTCAAAGGCACTCGGAAGTATTAGCGTTCCCTCCTCTTGTCCCTTTTGTTGTTGTTGTTGTTGTTGTTGTTTTCGTTTCTGTTTCTCATTTTTCTCTTTGTTCCAGTGTCCACCCTGTGTCACTCTTCTGTCCTCGCATGCATCTGGGGGGGGGTGTCACTTTATCTTCGACGGTTTTAGTTCCTTGACCTGCATGTGCAGCGTTTTGTGGACCGCCAGCGTCCGGGACTGACAAAAGCCCTTCCCGCACTCCTGGCACTTGAAAGGCTTTTCTTTGGAGTGGATGTACCTGAAAGACAAAGACCGAGAAAGAAAATCACTCATTGGCTCGTACATATTTTGTGGAAAAAACACTTCAGAAAAAACACTTCAGTGGAGGGAAAACTCTGTCCTGGCCGCTGCTGTGCTTTGTATCTTTAATGACTCAGGGATGACATTTTGCTTAGTAGTTAATTCCGGCTCATCTGCAAATTTTCTCAGTAGTTAATTCTGGAACATTGGGGAATGCATGCTCTCTCTGATGAATGAAATTGCCTGACACAGTGGACACAGTCAACTTTTCCTGGGACAAGAGCTTATGCTGAATTCAGATACTAAACACGCAGCCCAAAGTGTGTTGGGGACACAGACTGGCGCTGTGTTGCAGGGGGGCGGTTTTGGAGGGGGGGGGGGGGGGGGGGGGGGGGCCCAGGCCAGCCTACCTGTGGTCCCTCAGGTGGTCCTGCCGCCGGAAGGCCTTGTGGCAGATGTCGCAGGTGTACGGCCTCTCGTCCGTGTGCGTCCGCTCGTGGATCAGCAGGTTGTAGGACTTGGTGAAGTGGCGGCCGCAGAACTTGCAGACGAACTCCTTCTTGGTCTTGGAGGGCAGCCGCCCGCGGCTGGGCTTCCTCTCCGGGGAGAGCTTGGCCGCGTCCAGCAGGGAGCCCAGCGCCAGCACCGGCCCCGGCCCCGGCCCCGGCGAGCTCAGGTCCTCCGCCTTCAGCGGCTCCTCCTGGGTGGCCGCCACCGCCAGGTTGGCGAAGTCGAAGCGGGGCTTGCTCCTCTTGGCCCCCTGCGTCCCGCCGCCGCCGCCGCCGCCGCCGGAGGAGGCGGAGTCCTGCTTGCCGGGCTGCACGAGGTGGGGGAAGAAGGGGGGCAGCAGGGCGGGCAGAGGCAGGCGCCCGTCCATCAGCGCGGGGAGCTTGGAGAAGGTGCAGCGGGGCAGGGCCACGGGCGGGTACCCCAGCGTCCACTGGTGCAGGTGCACGGCGTGCAGGGCGCTGAAGCTGTAGATGTTGGGGATGTGGTCGGCGGGCAGCTGGAGCCCGCCGGACGCCTGCAGGAGGCCGTAGTTGGCCAGCTGCAGGGACGGGTGCAGGGGCACCGGCGCCGCCAGGGTCTTGCTTCCCATTTTTTGACCGCCAGGGATCGTAAAAAACAGGATCAGCAAAGCGTGGATGTGCCTTTTTATGAAAAAAATAAAAATAAAAGACTTAATACAACTTATAATAATAACAACAACAGTAATAATTATCATCATCCTTATTTGCATTGTCAGTTTTTTGTGCTTTTGCACGACACAGCAAGCTACTGTAAGTTACCCAACAAGCTATTTTCCCTTTCTTAAAAAGCTATTCATTTACAGATCCTTTCCTGAGAGCACACACAGCCAATATACAAACAGCAACGTTTTATTCCTGCCTCAGTTGTTTAACTTTATTTGATCTTTTCAGCGGCCTCATTACCTTGGGATTAAGGGTGAAGTGTACAAATGCGCTTCTTTTACCTTCAGACAAAAGGCGGCGTTATCCCCGAGAACAGCCCCTTTGTCAGTACGCTCGCTCTTAAGGGCCTGATAAATGTGTATTCAGACCTCAGGGCCACGGGACCTCTTTCAAAAGAGACGCGATTGCGGCTACAACAGATGTGTCCGCGAGGTGCGAGAAGCAGAATTCCACCACTCTGCGGAGCGCGAGCTCGGCGCGCGTGTTTGGTGTGGGCGTTCTCAGTGCCCACAAAATGCGCTCCGGGCCATTTCGAACAGGTACACAGAAAGAAACTATTCACCAGGCAAAATACCTCTCTGAACGGTTGAATCAAGTTTGATAAGAATTAATAGAATGTACAAATGCCTCTTTGTTTCGTGGAATAACTTTGAATGACACACTGCCAGTACATCCGCGAAAGTAGGCTATGTCTTTAGTTTAGTTTTTTTCCCTCTCTCTTTCCGAAGTGTAAATTAAAAGGCATGACACCTGAAACAATATCAGTATCAAATCAAATGATAATTTTTGAGATAAAAACGAACTGACGTGCCATTACTGCTTTTATGACTGAGACATGTGTTTATCAGTAGGTGACACTCATCCGTCAAAATATTCATTTCTAAAAAAAAAAAAAAAAAAAACGTCTTCGCGCAGGCCCTTGGGGGTTTATTTATGTTAAAGGCATACTTATATGAATGCAATTACATGACTAGTCAGAGTATGTCAGACTTTATTCTAGCGCAGCTAGCTATCCAACTATTATGTAAAGCCAAAAACAAAAAAAAAGGCCCAGGTACGTTGCGGGACGGGGCGGGGGGAGTTCTCGCTGTAAATAAAACGTGAAATAGTACTAATTAGAACTGCTAGAGCTCAAAGGTCCCCCGGGGATTTTCACTTTCTGATCATGACGCAGAAGTAATTGACTTTTACTTACTAGGTCATTAGAGGAGATCAGCAGTTACTCCCGGGCCGTCTGGTATCCTTAACCCTTTGATGTGAAATACACCGTGCATACTGTGGAAGTGGCGCGAGGAGGAAGTGACTATAGAATCCTGCTCAACGGATTTCAGCATCCCTGGACATTGTACACGACGACTCACAAATCCGGCTCGGTAACGACGTGCCAAGAAAGTCGAAGCGCGCTTAACGCAGGGACTTTCGGAGCGAGACCCGGCAGCTTTATGCACCACACGGAAACGGTAAAGCCGAAACGCGCCCTCAGACAAAATCGTTAAAAGAAACACGACAGAAAATATGTACAAATTAGGTGAACGTTAAAAAAAACCCAGGGTCATAACATCGCGTGGCATTCCAACACTGGTGACCCGCACTAACCGCAAGAGACAATCCGCCAAGAAGTTGTTTGCTAATTGGGTGAGATTTCGCATTGATGCTGGTAAGAAAAGTCACACCAGAGTCCCCATTTTTTTTATCTTTTACGCCGAAATTGATCAGTCTCAGGCCAGATTTCCTCCTCGCAAATTTACTCAGTCCGTGGGCGATGACAAGGGCTGATAGATCACTTCGGATTTCTATCGCCGCGAACAGCCTTGATCTAACAGAGACATTGTTCTCTGGCAAGAAAAGTGAAAATGTCTCATTCTGTGTTGTGAGAAAATTAATGGGAGACAAATAAAAACGAATGCGCTTTTGTTTAAATAGTCTAATGATTTCACAACCCACGGAAACCAACACTTACAAAGAAATTAAATAAGCGACATGATATTATTATTATTATTAGTAGTAGTAGTAGTAGTAGTAGTAGTAGTCGTTGTAGCCTACACAGTAGAATGTTCAGTGTAAGATCAACTTTTAGTCCCCATTGGACTCATATGTGCTCTGTTAGAGTTGAATTATCTCTGTTCATTTTACTGTGTACTAAAATGCATTCTTTTAATTGTCACAAGACTGGGGACATCACAAAACCCCCATTATTTATTTTAAAACACCCAAGCTCAATAGCTTTAAAAACAAACCCCTTTAAATAGATTTTTAAAAATTGTAACATTTTTTGCACAAATGTATTGTGGGGTAGTCCAATACACAATTGGAAAAGTGCTTGCATATTTCGTCTTAAACAGGCGAACTGTCAGTAGATGTGTGATGTGTATTTGTTTTGGGTGGGGGGTGGATGTGTGTGTGAGTTGGAGGGGGTGGGTGGTGGGGGCTTGAAGTTTAACGTTAATGCACAGCCTTTGGTCAATTGTGAAGCAATTGTGCAGCAATTATCGCCTATGTGCATGTCTGTAGCAGTGCGTTGGTGCAGAATGCAATTGTATATGAGCGCTTGACCGCAATGAAATAAGGATACTGAAGGCGAGGTGAACCGAGCTACGTGGGAATGAGAATCTTATGATTAAAATCTGAGAGAAATTTCAATGAAATATAAATTATTTAATTTATTTATGTATTTATATTTTCCCCTGTTTTTTTTATTTTTATTTCCTTTTCCCGTTTTCGTTACTTGATATTAAAAAAATGCACAAGCAATTCGATGAAAAATACAAATACTATGAAGACATATGGGTACTGACATTGGGGGGAGGGTGGGAGACAATAACAATGACTATGTAAACTATATTTGAAAAATCAGCAAAGCTTGGGGAAAAAAACGGCGACCAGTCCTACAACCAGGGGGAACAAATCACCATGTAGCCGTTACTCAGTGCACTTCAAAAAGAACGCCATGCAGGGGCCACGTTTCAAGCGGTTGTTCGTCGGTATCCAGCATGGCTAGCAAGAGCCCGCTGGGAATCAGCCTACCTGATAAAATGGATTGTTTACATAGTGTGTCGAGCATGACAGATATTTTCGTTTCCATATCGGACTATTCGACCTTCATTGTGATTATAGCATAGGCGAATGTTTCCCGCGGTGTTTATGTTGTACTTAAAGAATTTTAATCAGAAGTAATTGCCTATATTTAAAAAAAACAATCCACAGACGTATGAGAAGGTTAAGACGATGAGACGTTTGCGCTGAACAAGTAATTCATCAATCACGATAAGGCATTTGGTTAATTACAAACACTTCAGGTAATCAAAAACCGGCAATAATGCACAATATAACCATAGAGTTATTATAATGATGGTATTGACGAGGATGCTATGTTTATTATTATAATTATTATTATGCCATTGCTGATGTACAGAATACAGAACGCTCCCGACGTTTTATAAAGCCATTATTTAATTTAGTAATATTGTTACTCCAACATAAAAAGGCATAGGCTACGACGTCCACCTTAAACCGACAAGCCCACCATAATTTGAAGGTAAATGAACGGATAATTAAATATTAATTCTGAGCATTATAACACATCGTAGTGATAGTAGACAGTACTTGAACTTTTTGAACCAATGTAGTGGCCTCTAAACACAGCTATGGCCATTTTTAACCGTTGTTTTAACATCCGCTTGTCTGATTTGATGACACCTCGGAAAACAACCAAAATCAATGAGCACACATGAACTGTGTCTTTATTCTTAACGCCGTCTTATTTTTAAGTTCGTTTGACGAATTATGCAAACGAAAATAACAACAATTAGAAAACTGCTTACAGGAAATTCTGACTGACCTAACGGCGTTACTGACCTTTCGCAATTAGATGAAGTCGTTTACTCATTTAGGATGTACTGGACAGGGACCTGTCTTTCCCCCCTAAAAGACTGTCATTTATAATCCTGTTCGGCGTGTGTGTAAACATAATTTTTTTCCAAATGCATAGGGTAGTAATCGATTTGTTTTCGTTAATATCTCACATTATCTGTGCAACTATATGGCTTCCATGATTTCGCTATATGTGTATTTCTTTCCCCTAAACCAGACGGTAGCCTAACTTACTGCGAACCAATATACCGTATATATGTTTTATTCCATTTGAGTGTAGGGAATTAATTCTTAATTAAAGCCCATGTGCTTCAGCTAAAAAAACGTATTCCCCCACGAAAGTCTTGCATCTGGTTGTCGCTTCTCCTCCGAGCTCACACCTGTTGATCGCTCGCGCATCTCCTTTACCAAAGTTGTAAAAATTGCACGTGCAGCACTCTGTAACTGCTCTGATATCGCGTTCTGAGATTTTAACGTACATTGTTTGAGTATCCTGTTATGGCGCAAAGTGAGATTAGTGGAGTTATAAAGTGCAAACAGTCCTTAAAATCAATCAGCCAGCACTTTGAAAAACCCTCTCCATTAAAATCTAGCTACGGCACAGTCGTGGATCAACAGTTCGTTTATGTCTGCATCTCCCCTTAAGGTCAAGAAAATAAACTGGAGCAAAAACCGTCATGACAGAGAGAGAAGTTATATTTTGTTAAACACCCTTAAGTAATATTTACCAAGTCCGTGGCGATCAGTCCAACAGGGTCAGGCTGGAAGAAGTTTTCTCACAGGAGTTCGTAAGTTTTGCAAATCAATGCAGAAGTATCTGAGGTGCCGCTTGAAGTTTATAGAAAGTTCTGATCTCATTAAAACGATTCGTCTTGTACGCAAAGTTTAAGATGACAACGTACAGTAGCTAATCGCTTGCAGTTATCGGCTATGTTCGGGAGGTATGCCGTACCAAGGGCTGCGATTCGAGCGAAACGCCTTCAAACACTGTCCTGCGGTCTGCGCTCAAACCGCCTCTTTATTGCAACCAAACCCTTCTACGTGCACATGCGCACCATCCAGCCAGCCCCCATCCAAAAAAGGAGCGCTTTGCTGTAAGCTCAAATTTTAACATGGACCCAGAGCCCCCAGACGCAAAGAATTTGCTTAGGTGATGTAAACTGCTATATTTTAAGCAGCTGGTACACTCGTGGGGGGTGGGGTGGGGGGTGGGTTATAATTTCAATTAGACTTGTAAATTAAATTACAGAACGACTGTAACGGTTTATTTAAACTTAGCAACAACTGGCCCAGCGTTCTGCATATTGACATTATTTATAAATTTTCATTTGACAGTAAGTACTATTGAGTAGAATAGGTGCTTGACAAAATATTTATGTATTTAAGTAAAAAAAACTAGTTTAAAAACGATAAATTTGAAACAAAAGTGAAATAAATTAACACAGTCTACCTAACAGTTCAGGCGTATTTTTATGGATTTTATGGATAGAAATATTACTCATATTATTTCAGCTAATTGGATAAAATGCAATAAATACATTTTAAAAACCTTCAATCAAAACAATTGTTTATACTCACTGAGAAGTCAGTGTCTTGGCATAAAATTAACAATAGCTTGCATTCACGGCTGTTTGTCAATAGTAGAAGGGATATTTTATCGAATTATTATTATTATCATTATTATTATTATTATTATTGTTATTATTATGCAAGAAAAAGTGTCTGATGGAACTGTCAAACTCTTTCGTCTGGAGGCAAACGTAGAGTCTCCCACGTCTGTTATGAATTGCCCCTATTAACGGGCTTGTGTTACATGAACTTTACAAGACGGGGTGCGAAAATTAAAAGAAATAAACTAGGTACATTCTAACTCGGGGATTTAAGTGAACCGCATTAAAAAAAAAAATCCATCAGCCCTCCAGGTTTTCCTGTTAGGAATAGGCTCCCGTACGAGGTGGAAGGCTAACAAATCAACCTTCGCTTTTCTGTAATTAAGGTAAATACACAAACTGCCACTTTCGTTTGGGAACGGGAAGAAAAGAAATGGCGTTCGCGTATTAAAGGTCCAAAAACCATTATTCAATTTGTCACCCTTTGCTAAAATGAAGACAGATCTCGAGCATGTCTTTAATTTTGCATTACTGGAAAAAAAACCAAAAAAAAAACAATTTTGAACAGAAAAAAATGACCGAACGCAGGAATGCACTTGGAGCCAACCATTGATTTTTCGCTGTGGAATATCCGTGCGGATTTCAGTGTTTACAATTTAATTGTATGGGTCACACTTGCATGCACTGTTCTCTGAAATAGATTTGCAAAATACAGTGGAAACATGTTCGTGCGTTACCCATACACGTGGATGCACGCATGCATGTGTAAAATTGATAAAATAAGAATAATCCAAAGTAATACATTTCTTTTTAACATGAGATGTCAATGCATTATTTACTCCAGAACTTTATTTTTTGGTTGAAATCGAACATTGTCAGTTACATTTTTCCGAAAGCCCCCCCCCCCCCCCCCCATCCCATTTAGAATGGGTAAGACTAGATCAACTGGGCATACTGATTTTATTATTATTATTATTATTATTATTATTATTATTATTATTATTATTATTATTATTATTATTATTACATTTTTACATGCAGGCCACGACTGTTAGGTTTAGGCTACCTTTTGTATTTCTTTAATGACAGTAACTGTTCATCACTATTATTATAGTGTTCTCGTGCCTTTTGTCAGATGTCTACAATTTGTTAAACTATTAGCACGGGGACAGGGTTCAGGCAGTATCTGGCAGCCGTGATAAAAATGTACAAAATGTGCCACCTGCTGGACGCCTGGGGTTTTGTTGAATTTCTGTGGGAATTGATATTTATTTATTTATTTATTTATCTATTTATTTATTTATTTATTTATTTTATAATTGTTTTGCGCAACTTGTTCCGTAATATTTTTTTGAGATAACGGTCACAGTGGCGCACGTGTGCCTGTAAATCCAAGCGTATCGAATGCATCCACGTGCATACGTTCGTATTTACACGAAAAAGCCACGCGGAAATGAAACAAAGCCCAGTGCATATGGTGGCTTACATTAAAGCTCTTGGCGCAAAAACACAGTTTTTTGTCTGACCTTTAAATATCGGTCATCGCCCTCTAGTCAATATAAAGCTATGTCTGATGTATAGCGGAGGGAACATTTATTTTGCAAGGTCCCGTGTCACTCTTTGCCACATAAACAAATAGGCCAACGGTTAGTCAGCGCCTATGGGTGGCCTGTCTACCACCCCTGAAAAGTGTGTGTGTGCATGTGCGCACTTGTGTGGAAGAGTGCCCCTGTGTCGGAGGGGGTTGCACGTGCAGACCGAGTGTCCTGTCACAGCCTGCGATGTTTATTTTACCAGAGAATCGCCGGCGCGGGTTTTTTTTTTTTTTGCCGATGTTGCATCACCGAGCCAAGTTCAAGAGCGGGTTGACCTCGGAATTAATCAGCGATTTCTGCCACAGAAGCACATCAGATATTTTAAGCCTGCGTATAATAAAAAACACAAGCGAGACATAATTTACATTTTTTCTGGAGGGGAAGGGAAAACAAACTGTAAAGAATGGATTCGGTGCGAGCGCTCATGTGTCTGCAGCCTGCTTTCCGCGTCCTCACACATGACTGACCTCTCTCGGAAGGCCTTCCGCCGCAGTACGTATCAACACAGACCACTTACGTATCCTAACGGAATTATTTACTTAAGATTTCGCTCATCCGTGCAGTTAAGTACAGTGCAGTGTCAATATACAGCGGATTTGCTCTATACAAAAACCGTTTGGTGAGCTTCGGAGGGCTGAATAAAGTTGGAGGGTAATTTATTAAAAGCAATTTTTTTTAAACCAGATTTGGTTTCAGGTAACCCCTGCTCGTGTCTTTCTATCAGTCATCTTTCTATCATATATATGTATGTGTGTGTGTGTATGTATATATTCTATATATTCTGGGTTTACATGGAGCCTAATATTCCGATTAAAGTCGGTTTAAAAGCCCAAGCAGAATGAAAATGCTCCATATAAACACCTTAATCAGAATAAACAGGCCCAAACCGACTGAAATTTCAATCGGTTGCCGGGGGGTAGTTTAAACCTTTTCATAAACCGATCGAAAGAAAAACTGTACCATGTAAACGATGAAACGGATTATTTTCTGGCTCGTAAATGCGTGGTGACGTACGTTTCTCTCCACTGATCAAACGCGTGATGTATTCATCACTTTTGCGCATGTCGCACAGCTGTTCCGATTAAATGCGTCGGCGCATGTGAACACCAGGCCGTACTAGATCACATCCCATGTAAAGTTGACCCAAAATCTTCAATCGGAATGATTTCAATCAGAATGAACAAAAAGCGTGCATGTAACCGCAGCTAGTGTTCTTGAAGTCCGTAGCTTTCAAATTCTGGTAGTGATTGTGATGTGAGCATTAGAATATTCAACAGACCCCGATCCTCATTTTTAACGCACGTATGATCTGCTGTCAAAGTTAAAACCACACATCGAGTGCACAGTGTTTGAGCGCGTTTGCGCTGTTCTGAAAGTGTTGTTACGTATGTCTTGAATGTGTGCCCTCCTGGGGAGGCGTGAGACGCATTGACACTGAAGGGGGACAACAAAGTCTGGTCTAATCAAAGGGTAACCTAACCTAATCTTCTCCTCTTAATTTATGTTTCTCAATCTGAAAAACAGGACAGGCAAAATCATATTTGGTTGAAAATAATCCTTGGAAATTTTAAGTGCAGAGCTAATAGAATATTCGGCCTACTTCATTCCGTGACTGCTCCAATCCCTCAGTGGCATTGTTCCGTGCCCCGCTGCATACTGAACGAGCAGCCGTCACGATCTTTGCAGTGCAGCGTAGTGAAATTGTAAAGAAAACTGGGTTCATAACTCAAAGGGTGTGTGTTTGAGTCACAGCTGGGACACTGCTGGTGCACCCTGAAGCAGTGTACTTAACCTGGATTGCTACTCTAAAAATATTCCGTCATATAAATGGACTGAATGAAACAAATCTGCGTAAGTAGCTCTACGTTGCTAATGTATGACTGCAACCCTAACTGATGGAACATTGCATTGCACTGAGTGTAAAACCAACTGATGGAACACTGCATGTAACGATGACTGATGTAACATTGCGTGGCATTGCGTGTAACGTTAACTGATGGAACATCGCATGGAATTGCGTGTAATGATAACTGCTGGAATATTGCATTGCACTGAGTGTGACATTACTGCTGGAACATTGCATTGCATGGAGTGTAATTCTAACTGATGGAACTTCGCATGACATTGCGTGCAATGCTGACTGATGGAAACTGAACAGGCTCAGATGTGTGGCAGTAAAACACACATATCATTTAAAAATCAACAGCAGCCTTTTGAACAACTTTCAGCAACCCCACATCTCTTCTGACTCACTGGATAAGTGTGTCAGGTGACTTCACGACCAGACCGCCATTACACAGTCTTTGCTCCTCTTTGCTCCACGCCCCTTCTACCTGCTTTTTTTTTTTTTTTTTTTAAACGATGCTGCGCCCTTCAAACCTTGAATCTGAGAGGGAAAGCTCAGCCGACAGGAGTGCTGATGTAATCGGGGCGCGGTGGAATCTGGTTGGATGTAATTGGGGTGTGGTGGGAGGGGATTGGACATGATTTGGGTACGTTGTGATATGATTGGGGAATGGTAGTATGTGATTGGGGTGCGGTGGGATGTGTTTGGATGGGATTGGGGTGCGGTGGGATGTGATTGGATGTCACTGGGGTACAGTGGGATGTGATTGGGTGCTTACTCTACAGGGTTGGAGTCCTGATCGATGTGGTCACTTCTGGCACTACGATCCTTACTTCACTCTAGTGTTTCTTTTGCACCTCTACATCATGAACCAATGCACTTGTTGTACGTCGCTCTGGATAAGAGCGTCTGCTAAATGCCTGTAATGTAATATAATGTAATGATTGGGGTACGGTGGGATGCGATTGGGGTGTGGTGGGATGTGATTGGATGTCACTGGAGCACAGTGGGATGTGATTGGGTGTGATTGGGGTACGGTGGGATGTGATTGGATGCGATTGGGGTGCGGTGGGATGTGATTGGATGTGAGGCAGCCTGGCCGCCGGGACACAGATTGCCTCGAGCAGTCTCCTGCTTTTCCTTGTTTGACCTTATTGCAAATGAGATGACTGCAAACCTGCTCAGAGGGCACTTGAGGGAGCACACACTGATGTTTTCTGACAGGTGACAGGTGTGTACATTCCTTTACCTGCATTTCACACGTTAGTCATTTACTTAGCAAGCAAGTCAGAGGTGTTTTTTTTTTCCCTTATGGCTGCGGAATCAGTGCCATGGTCAGACTACAGGCCCACAGTCCACCACAGTCCAACAAACGTCCAATGGCAATGCAGCATAGCTACAGACCCACAATACTCCTGTAACAAGTGCAGCTTCTCACTCTGGATTGCGTTCACACAAATCAGTTTCTTATTGGCAGTCCAGAGATCTATGCAGCCGATGTTATCGTCAGTCACAGACATAAAGTGTGTGTTTTCAGTTCATCCTGAGCCAGGGTAAATGAAGCAAAGACATGCCCTACACCCAAGCTGGCTTTCAAGCCAAGCCAGCTGCAAATCAGAGAGCATACACTGTGTTTACGACATTTGGTTTATAAAGTTGTGCTTAGAGCGAACACAGGCCGTCGTGCGCACAAACAAATAATATCATGGCTACTTATTTGTTTGGAAATATGTAAAAATACGTATTTCCTCTGTACTGACATATGGCACTTGTGGTATAGTTGGACACACGCACAAAATGGGTTTGATTCCTAGATTCTGTAATTTGGTTTCAGCTTGAGCAACGTTTCTAACATCAAATTTCACAGTAAATAAACAATTTCATGAACGACTGGCCTAAGCTTTGCGCACACATATAAATAAGCATGTACGAATACATAAACATATACATTAATTGACAGAAGTTCAGGTGGATGTATAGATGATGCTTTTCCTGGCGTACTGGGGTTGCAATAGCAGTTGTATCTTGCAAATGAAGCATTGAAGAAGGGTGCCCCAAGTGGTCGCCGTGTGAATTACAGTTTACTTACTGGAAGAACACTATTGCAACTTAATGACAACTGACGATCAAATAAAAAAGTTTTTTTGCAGAGTTAGCTGTATGTTTCATATAATTTCCAGCATTTTCCAGCTTTTTCTGTAAAGTATATAGAACATACAAGGTGAAGCACATGTTCAGTTGTTTCCACATTGAATGTTTTTTTTAATTGTATTTTTATTTTATTTTTTATTTTTAATTTACCGCAGAATTTTTTTAATAGTAAATGTGCTTGTGTTGATGTGGTTGTCTATTTAATTTAAATATTATATTCAATTCAACCATAGAACATTTAAAAACTCCCCTTCAATACAATCACATACATTGTATGTCCTTATCTGTCTGTGAACATGCAAAAATCATTTTTGGTATATAAGGAGAACACCAGAAGGAGACTGAAAAAAATGATTGTTTTTTTTTTTTCAAACGGAGTCCAAATTCCTATAAGGGCTGGGCGCCCCTAGTGGTTGTTACATGTATAACAGTTGTCATCTAACCACTGAGTGATAAGAGAAAAAAGCCCTCAAACTCCAGATGTCGTTTGCAGGCAAATAAAGATGCATTAATATAATTAATTCTGTCCCTTCACTGTTATCAATTTAGCTGCATCTCATTCATTGTGCATATGACCTGTGAATACACAAAATAACGTTATGTATGAACCGTAATGTATTATTTTAATCATGAAAAATGTTTTTTTTTTCTTTTTTCCATGATACCAAAATATGCGCCTTTTCACCGTTATTAAATGAGGCCAGGTGGTAGATTGGGTGTTCAGTCGTATTGTGAGGTGTCACACCATCACGCTTATAAACTAACCTCCTACCGTGACCACCGAGCACAGAATTCAAACAGCTTCTAGGAAAACACCTGCATATTTTAGAGCCCTGGGAGGCCATCTTGGCTCAAACTTGCCTGTGTCTGTGCCAAGACCCCTGGAGCCTCCGCAGTGTTCAGTCCGTGGCCCGTTCCAGGAAGAGGAATTGTTCTCATCCGATATGAAACACCGCTCCTAAATCTCCCTTGCATTTCTGCGCGATTAATTTTCCTGTATGGCTCTCCGCTTGTCATGTCTGCAAGCGGAAACTGCCAAAGTTTAAGTGCGTGTTCACCGGCGGGTGTTCGTTACAGAATTCCCTTTATCATAAAATCAATTAGGTTTAGCCGTATATTTGAGGGAAAGGGGCTTGACGTAGAGGCAATTTAAGGTCTAGAAAAGAGAAAAATAAAGACGAACGAGGTGAATCAGAGCTTGCAGAGGTACCAAAAAAATGTGCACAGGAGAGCAACAGTTGCCAGGAGAGCAACAGCCCCTCTAACATCAACATTTTTGGGTGCTCAGCAGACGCTCTTAACCGGAGGAACATGCACAGATCACATTCTTCACAAGCAATCTATTTACTAGGCTGGACATTTACTTTTCCTATTCAGGATTAAGAACCTTTCTGAAGGGTACCCAAGCTGGGAAATTAACTCGAAGCTTCAAGCCTAGCTCCCAAACCATTATGCTGCTCCACCAGCCCTTATATTACTGCACTCAGTCTTTTTTCATAGCAATAATAATAGTCATAATAGTCCTATAATAACTAAGAAAGGGAGAAGGTTTTTTTTGTTTCCCTTACTTAATATTTAATCAGTGCCAGAGGATGAACTCTCATTGCTGCTACGGGACATTTTTGGGGCCATTAACGAAAATATTATTGCTTGTGATTAGATTAATGCATGTAATGTATGTTTCTGTGTAATTGACAGGAACTTTAATGAAGTAGTGGGACAGGAACCCCACTACGCCTAACCCCCCCCCCCCCATCCCCCCCTCCCCCAACCATCTCCCAGTTGCCCCCCCCCCCCAGATTGGGCTCGGTTCAGGAACACGACGTGTTTTTGTAAGTCTTGAGGAGAGCTTAAATACAGCCGGCAGGTATTAGCCGCCATTTCCCTGAGTTTAACGGGAAGGTAGAACAATATTACATCCCCGATCAGTACGCAATCTGATACGCAATCATGAGCAAATCCTTGACTGAAGTTATTGTTATTTTTATATTAATCATTGTAATAGTTGCTATGCTATGTCCTTGCTATGTCCTTTTAATTCTCAAACCCTTTCTGATCAAACACGGAAGATTTGCTGAGAGCTGAGAGAATGCCTCAAGCGTTTCTACGCACTTGTGCGTGAATATGAGTGCGCCCGCATGTTTTCACGTGTCTTCATGTGCATAGATGCGTGCGTGTGTGTGTGTGTGTGTGTGTGCACTGCTTCTAATGTGCTGTAATGTGTGTTTCTGCGCTAGCGTTCATGCGCGCACGTCCGCGCGCGTCTCTCGCTTGCTCGCCGCTGTTCTGTTTTCCTGCCGGCGCTCGTGACAGACGGACGGACGCACGTCCCTCGCCGCGTTCCCTCCACGGCGCGGCGTCTCCGTCTCTCTCTCGTGGCGGAGGGACGGGCGCTCACAGAGGCGCTGCGGGATGGCGCGGCGGCGGCGGCGGCGTGCGTAATGCGTTCCATGTGCGGCGCGGCGGCGGCGGCGGCGGCGTGGGACCGACGCTCCAGTTCTGCGGAAGCCTCCGTTGTTTCGTGGAAAGCGTTCCGAGGGGAAGATGCCGGGCTGAGCCTCGCGCTTCAGAAACCCCCCCTCCCCCCCCCCCCCAACCCCGCCCACGCGCTTTGTTTTTCATTAACCAGCCCCCGCCCCCGCCCACCCCCGCCCCCCCGTCCCCCCGGTCCCGCCAGCGCTCGTCTCCAGGAGGCCTGTAAACATTTTGAACATTTTGGAAGGGGGGGCGTCTCCGGCTCCTCTTTAATCAAAACCGGGTTTTTATCACCCGCGAGGTGTGATGCGCCTCATTGTGTGTGTGTGTGTGTGTGTGTGTGTGTGTGTGTCTCGTTGATGTGGTTGAATGTGATTGAGGTGCGTTGGAACGTGATCGGGTGTGATTAGGTTATGGTGGAACGCGATTGGATGTGATTGGGATGTGATTGGGGTGTGGTGGAATGTGATTGGGGTGCAGTGGGATGTGATTGGATATGATTGGGTTGCGGTGGAATATGATTGGATGTTATTAGGGTGTGGTGAGATGTAATTAGGTGTGATTGGGGTGAGGTGGGATGTGATAAGATGTGATTGGGGTGCTGTGGATTGAGATTGGATGTGATTGGGGTGCAGCGTGGTGAAATTGGATGTGATTGGGATGCAGTCGGTGGTGATTGGACAATGATTGGGATGTGATTGGATGTGATTGAATATGAAGCAGCCTGCTTCTGCTCTTTCTGGACTGATCTTATGCAAATTAGATGCCAATAAAGACATATTTGCCTTTGATTGGTTCATTGTGCCACCTTAACCCAAAGGCTTGGAGCCTGCATCAGTAGCTATTAGGAAAATGTTTATTTATTTGTTTTTATTTGTTTATTTACTAATTATGATTTATATCAACATTTGTAAGATCATTATGAGCTACCATAATCAGTGAAAGACTGTCGAGTCAGCACAAATAATCAAATACGTCTTAATTTAAATGGAACTGGACTACCTGTTACCTGGTAAACTGCGTGATCTGAACTCAGGTCACCAGTAAACTATGTACAGTATTTGAACTAGTAAAATTGCTGTGCTCTAGCAAAAGACAGCATTTTATTGTTTTGTAATGCAAGACAGCTGTCTATGAACCCCATTGTTTAACTTCACTTTTTTCAGCTAACTTAATAAACAACTTGAGACAGTGTTAAAATGGACATCATTTTGATGTAGATCCCTTACAGATGTTCCACACTCCTCTATATTAGTCTGCATATGTATTATATGTACTGAGCATTACAAAATAAAAAAGATATATATTTCTGGAATAAGTTATGTAAAAAGTGAAATCAGTTATGCTTCAGCCAATGTGATCTTTGTGGCGTAATGTACAAATAAAATACAATAACAAGGTCAAGTTCTTAGGTCAGGCACAATTGTCTCAGTTAGCATCTTTGAAGAATTCCTTGCTTCAGTTACTCACAGATCAAAAACATGACACGAGAATATTAAAAAAATGTGTGTGTCTGTGTGTGTGTGTGTGTGCATGTGTGTGCTGTATGGATGTGTGCAAGCATGTGCGTGCGTGCGTACGCCTATGTATTGTTTTTAAATTGGAGATACTGACAGCTGAAAGGGTGGCTACGTGGACGACGGTCTAGAGATGGACAAAATCCATTACGTGTGTTTATGACATTATGAGCAGAATTAACAGATTTGCAGGTTGGGAACAAGTCCTCTGATGTCGTTCCAGCTTTGGGGCGGGCGGGGGGGTGTGTGGTGGGGGGGGGGGGGGGGGGGGGTGGGGGTGAGGGGGGGGTGTTGAGTTCGGAGAGGAGACAGGGGGCCGCGAGGAGCGACTGCGTTGCGCTGGAAGAGATGGGATAGCCAGCTGGCGCGAGGGCGCTACGCGGAGGGGTCTGCAGTTAGGGAGCGTACGGTGCAACCGTTGCCTGAAGACGAGTCGGGGGATGAGCTGCTTGTAGCCCTGACGACTGATTTAAAGGAGGAGAGGACGAGCTGTCCTCGGAGGCAAGACCCTTCAAGACAATTTAATCGATTTAAAATCAAGTGCGCAGGCGCTTCCGAACACGAGATTGATGGCGTTGTCCCATGCTGATTCAGGTGGACGTTTCGCTTTTTTTTGAGTTTAGCGTTCAGATTTTTTTTCGGCTTCTTTAAAAAAAGACGGCGGGACACGTTGCAAACAGGAAGGCCTTGATAATCTTACGTCACATTTAGCAGTCACTCTCATCCAGAGGGATTTACGCAGAATTGACTGAGCATTTAGCCGAGCATTCTGTTGAAACAATTTAGATTAAGTACCTCGTTAGAGAACGCAAAGCCAATCCCGCAAACTCATCGATCGGCGATCCCACTTCTGTTTTATCACGTCACGCCGCTGTCCCGATAACGTCGACATAGACGCCTCACAGCCCGTCCCAACACACGGCAAGCTCGCACCAGAGGCAATGTTTATCTTCCCCGTACGCCGTTGACACATTAACGTGATCTCACGGCTGCTTGTTTTTATGACGTGCTTTCTTAACCCAATCGCTTTCTGGGAAGCCGTAAAGCTGGGATCCCCGAAAGGCAAAGAGCGCACACTTTTCCATATGCTGCGTTACCCTCCGCTTAGCGCTGGATGTTATGTGCGGAAAGTTTTTTTCTCCCAGCCACGGAGGGATCACGGGATCGAGTCCAATAACCAAAATGTCCACCGAAAGGAGACAGACGGACAGGTAGGCTGTGAGCACACTAACCAATAAAAAAAAGGGTTCATTTCTGCGCTGATGATGATGATGACGATGATGGTAATGGTGATGATAAGGGTGGCGACGATGATTATAATGGTGAAGGTGAAGATGAGGATGGTGGTGAAGATGCTGATGCTGATGACTCTTTTTCTGATGATGATGAGGATGATGATGGTGGCAGTGATGATGCTGATAATTAGCGATGAAAATTATGACGAAGAAGAAGAAGTCAGTGATGACGATCGTAGTGTCTGTGGCTCTTACATTTTGGCCACGATTTGGCCTGTCGAACAGCATGCTGGGTAAGATGACTTGCAGGTCTGCCTGTGCTGCCAGTCCTTCTGATCTCCCGACTCTCCATAACCCGGGACCTCTCCACCGAGGCCTGCTTTTAATTATTTCATTAGCCTGATTATTCCAGGGGAAACAGCATCCCTAATGCAATCCTCTCCTTCCTTGAACAGTAGTTTCAGGAAAAGGAAAAGGCCGATCTCTGGATCTTGTTTCAGGAGATTTCACAAAGCCGAAGTGTTTTTAAAAAAAAAAATTTTAAAGCTGGAAACAGACGATTGGCCCTTGCTAAATTAAAGGAACCAATCACAACCTTCCCCCATCTCTCTTCCTGGTGAAATGCGATGGGTGTGTGCGTGTGCGACACAGATGAGTTATAAAGTCAAACTTCAGTGCAGTTTAGTGGAAACAGAGATGGGACTGCGTCCATTATGGCTGAACACAAATCATTCCAATGTGAATTTTTACAGCGGTTGTATCTGGACTTTCTAGTGGTCAGTAACAGGTGAAAAGTACATTATCCACCCCCAACACACACACGCACACACACACACACACACACACATACTCCTCACCCCATGACCCCACACTGTGAAAACCAAGCCTCACTGTTATATTGTACTGTAACAAAGCGGTATATGACCCCATCTTGATGCAATTACATCAACAAGACATGGAATTAAATCAAATGGAATTAAACTTAACAGCTAAAACCGATGTTTGAAGTCCAGAGGTAGATTTAGTTTCCCAGGGAACTACTACGCAACCTGATCCAACACATCCGTTATAACGCAGCACGCTTTAGGTTTTTTTGTTTTTTCCACGTTCACTTAAAATGCGTTATTAGATTATGATGCAGACGAGAGACGAGGGAGCAACAAGCCCCTGAATCGGGAGCTTTTGAGGGGAAGAACACGTTATTTGAGTTCCCCCCATCGCAGGGCAGTTTTTTTGTAGAGGACTCCGCATCAGCAATGTGGGCTTTTTGGTCAGTTCTGCTTGCCATTGCTGAAGTGGATCAGGCTGATGGGGGTGGGGGGGGGGGGGTGGGTTCATGACTCCTCTGTGCACAACTTTCTCTTTTTTATGGGGGTGTGGAGAAGTGTGCACAGAAGGATCAAAGGGATGCTGAGGAGATGGAGGGTGTGTGCGCGTGTGTGTGTGCGTGTGTGTGTGTGTGTGTGTGTGTGTGTGTGTGTGTGTGTGTGTGTGTGTGTGTGTGTGTGTGTGTGTGCAGGGTGCGGTGGGTGTGATGATCAGGAGCGGGAGGGTGTGTGCGTGAATGTGTATGTGCGCAGGTGTATGTTATGTGTGTGGTATGTGTACAGGTGTTTGTGTGTGTGTGTGAGAGAGAGAGAGAGTTGGGTATAATCGGAGCAGTGGTTAGGCCAGGGTGGTGCATGTGAGCATGCGAGCATGCCTTATGTATGTGCACAGGTGGATGTGTGTGTGTGTGTGTGTGTGTGTGTGAGAGAGAGTTGGGTAGGCCAGGGTGTTGCATATGTGCGTTCGTGCATGCCTTATGTATGTGCACAGGTGGATGTGTGTGTGTGTGTGTGTGTGTGTGTGTGAGAGAGAGAGAGTTGGGTAGGCCAGGGTGGTGCGTATGTGCGTGCGTGCATGCCTTATGTATGTGCGCGATGGGAAGGATGAGCTGCCAATTTTTTTAAAACCAATTTTACGAGCGGGGAGAGTATAAAAAATACTCAGTGCTACTCCAGCCCTTTTGGGGGGGGGGGGGGTGATGAGTATTTCAGCTGCTGAAAACTTCCAATTGTGCACACAGACACACAGACAGTGCAGAATATTCCTGCTTTTATAAGGCTGGGGGGGGGGGGGGGGTCCCGATCCGGTCCCTGGAGATCTACCACCTCAGTAGGTTTTCATTTCAACCCTAATCTAGCACACCCGATTCTACTAATTAGCAGCTCAATGAGGTCTCTAGGTGTTGAATTTAAATGTGCTTTATTAGGGTTGGAGTGAAAACCTGCAGGACAGCAGATCTCCAGGAAGAGGATAGGTTTCTCTTTTTTTCCTTACCTTTTGTTAAAACTCCAAGCTTTGTGCCAACAGGTGCAATATCAGCCACTCACCACAGTTGTTTCACATATTTAATGTAGCAAGAACAAGATGGAGCCTGAGAAAGGCCGGCCCATGACAAACAGCCTCTTCATCCAGCACACACTGCAAACAAAGTCCGTCTTAACATAGTGTTTGAGTCTTGCAATTAGACTTTTTTTCCCTCTCAAGTGGAAGATGCTTTTATTTATTTTTTGCTTGTGAAATTGTCTTACCCCATTGGCAAATCTTGGAATAAGTCAAACTGCCTCACCTCATTGGCAATCTTTTTTCTTATTTTGCAAAAAAAAAAAAAAGGAATAGAAATGAGCTTTTCAGTCTAAATACAAGACACAAATACTTAAGATTGACTTATTTTATGGTCTTTGCAGCCCACATGCCCAGCCAAGTTCAGGCCATCATCTGACACTGTCACACATGTGACCAATTTAACCGTTAGACACGCATCGATCCGCATATTCTCAGAATTCGTTTTCTCAAAATGCTGGGTCTCAATTCAAATAATTCCCCACATTTTCCACAGATGCTCATCACTACACACAGGTACCGCTTCATTGGCTGTTTGGTCGCTATGACGATACGTGTGAGCCAATTAAATACGACAATGGAAGACGTTTAATGCATACAGTACATACGTTTGAGTGAATATGAATATGGATAAGTCGTTAAATACATCAGTTAGGGTTTTGAAAAGGGAATAGAGAAAGTGTAATAGAGAAATATTTTGTCGCAATAGGCCTTCTTAAGGACTATAATTTTCTTTTTCTTCTTTAATGAAATGGCTCACAAGCACTAGGGGCACATTAAACTATGAACATGCGTTTTATAGTAAGACTTCAGAATCTTCCGGACTCGAGAGCACTCTTTTTTTATTTTGCAGGTTTGGCAGAGTTTCGGTGCGACTGGAGATCCAACAGTTTTAAATTACCTTTTATTAAAATGGTATATCGTATCAGACTTTTAAGGCTTTTGGGACGATTCCTCTAGAGGACTTGTTAGCGGAAATTGCACGACATCGTGTGAGCTCATTAGGAACACATATGTTAAAATGGAGTGGCGGTGTGGGGATTTAAACATAAACAGGGTTCAATTTGCCGATCATTAAATCAAAATTATAATCTTCCAGGAAAAATGTCCAAGAAAAATTCTGTCACTGCCACCCAAAGCCTCGGGGCTTTCCGGAAAGCCGGGCGCTTCACGACCTGTCTGGTGAAGTCAGCAGAATGTTGGCCCTTTTTTACGATTCGAGGAGATTCAAAGAATCTGGAAGCAAAAAAAAAAAAAAAAAAAAAAAAAAAAAAAAACTGAAGGCAGACATTTATTTATTTGAAAGAAAAGCAACTCATTGTTTTGCGCAGCTGTTCGTGTTCCACGGCGGTTTTGTCCGCTTGGTTAACAAAATAATATAAATTACGGGGGCTGGAGTCGTTTTAGAGTTGGGATTCATTTGGCCTCGTTTCTGAAACATCATTGGATGGGACAAGCGTAGCTTAAATGGAACATGTTGATATCTTTATTTAAGGGGAGGAGTAGCCCACATGAAATACCCTGTGGCCAGCAAAAATAAAAGATTAAAAAACGCACACACACACACACACGCACACACACACATGCACACAATGTCTAAAATCACACAAATCGCAAAATGAACTCATCAAAACTTTATCACAACATTTAAGAATCATCTCAATTTAGAGCAGATTGCTTTGATTTACATATAGGAAACAAACATATTTCACCCCTTTCAAGAGTATGTTTTTCTGGAATTCTCCATGTTTGCTTTTTGTCCTCATACGTCTAAGTCAGTGTTCTAGAACTCCACTGCTTTCAGTTACCAGCAGTGATTGTGACATCAGCATTAGAATGTTCCATTGAGAACATTCTGATCACATATTTGTGATCTCACACCCCAAAAGGTTAATCCCTATTTAATGCATTCCGACCTGTCACTCAGGAGTGTGAAGCTAATTTGGTCCCACAAAAATAAATCCATGTAAATTTTATCCGTTCACTGCCACAGCAATACGTGATGAATTTATGATTTTAAATGCAGTTCCACATATGAATATGTGATGCTTAAGAACTGTACAGTTACACAAAATTGTTTGGTTTGAGAAACAAGACCACCAACACCCAAAACAGAGCAAGGCCAAATCATACTTATGTACATGCTTGGTTCTGAGGTCATGCTAGGTCATGTAACCACCCTTTTTAAACACTAGAAATACATAAAAACCTGTGAGTTACCTCACTAGTTGCTATACATGAGAAAGTAATACAAGACATTCTGATTTTTTTTTTTAAATGGCGGAGCAGGTTGGTGTTTGGTACTCGGCTAAATGTAACCTAAGGGGTGTGTTTCACAGTTACTCATTTGATTCCATGAATTTACTGGAGCTCTAAATACATAACTCGCCACCCCACCATAAGGAGAGGGAACTCCAGCATTTTCATTACAGGACGCACTTAACCTCAGAATTTGTGTTCAGATGGATATACGGACGATCACAGACGACCTTGAAACTACGACTGCACACAAAGTTACACGGCTGAAATGCTTTCAGTGAAGTGCGCTTGCATGTTGTTTCCTTCTTTTCTTTTTTTTTTACCCTGCTGCTTCGTAACCGGTGTTAGTTGGCCAACTCCGGCGTGTGCACCAACCTCCTCCCCGCCCCCCCCCCGCCCCCCAGGGCTGTTTCTGCCTCATCTGGAGGTCAACGCAATTTAACTGATTCTGGGGTTCAAACAGTCTGGTTGAACCCTTTCTCCTGCTGTAGTAGACCTGAGAGAGAAAGGACTGACACAATTTTCTGATGCTGCGCTCCCATCTTTTCCGATCGACGTAAAAAAAAAAAATTTTTTTTTTTAAAAAGAGACGGGAGACCTTGTGATATACGATCCGGGCATTCCTAAACGGCACCAGGTCTTCAGAACAGACCTTCCCCTCTACTGTGCAGAGGGAGCCTTTATGGGGGACTGTCTGAAGCGGAGAAAGACCCGGACTGAGGAGAAACAATCTGTTACCTTTTGGCGCTCCCGTAGAGAGACCATCCTTCACCACAGCAAGGAGAGCACTGCTTTGTGCAGATTAAGCGGAGAGGTGTTGTCTTGCCGCAGAGATTTCAGACAAATTATCCGTTTCAGAAGCATTTATCCATTCAGGAAACATTTCCATAAATAAAAAATAAATACATAAATGATATAAATATATAAATGATCAAGATTGTAAAAGAAATGGAATGGGAAAAAATATTACTGGTCTCAAGCCAAGAGAATATGAAAAATGAAGACAGGTTCAGTACCCCTGTAGAGAGAGGAGAGGATACGAAAAAGCTTCCTGTTCTACAGAATCTGAATAGTTTCAGAACAAGCGGGGGGGGGGGGGGGGGGGGTCTCAGTGTCTGGTTTTAGCTGTTCTTGGGATGTATTTATATGTTTTAAAGGGGATTGTGGGTCTTTGATTGTTGTAGAGGGGCATTTTGGTGTTGTAGGGGGGGCATTTGGGTGTTGTAGGTGGGTATTTAGGTCTGTGGTTATTGCTGTTAGAGAGAGGCATTTTGGTTGGTATTGTGGCTATGGAGGGGCATTTGGTTGTATGGTCATCGCTGCTGTAGAGGGGCATATGGCCGTGTGGTTGTTGCCGTAGAGTGGTATTTTCCGCGTGCGGTGCTGTTTCCTCATGTCTGGACGCGGTGCTGTGTGTTTTCGGGGAGGGCTGTTTTCAATCAGAGCGTGGTGCGCACCCTTGCAGGTGCGCTCACGCCCACGCCTTTCGGTTCTGGGACCCTCCGCGTCCGGGACAGAGGAGCCAGGCCCGGAGCACACGCAGCGCTCGCAGTGCGGGCCAGCGCTTTTCCGAATTTATTTCCGAAGCGCATACCGCTGCGCGTTCTCACACACGTCGGACCCGCCCGGCCCAATTGCAACTGGCGTCTCCTGTTAAGCACCAGGTGTGCAGAGTTTAAGAAATACAGTGCGCAAATACATCACGTGTAAGAGCCTGAGCGGGTGTGCGAGTTTGCGTCCCGTGGTCAGTCGTGTTTCGCCTTCCCTCCGGGCACGTCTTCAAAGAACAAATAGCTTAACATGAAACGGAGATCTGATAAATGACCTCAATTGAAACTATGATTTCTTTAAATTTATTAATTTTCTTTTTTATAAAAGATTTATTTTTCATGTTAGCATTCGGAGGTCTGGGAACTGTACGCGAAACTATATGGAAATTTCGATTACTGTTGACGAATCCACCGCGAAAGCAAACAGAGGAATCCCAGGGAGGCGAGAGAAGTGGTCTCAGATGAACTCCTCCTGCACAACGTTAGCAGCAACATTCTGACTCCGAGAGTTCTCATGGAAAAGCCTACGCTCGTTTTATTAGTCCTTTTTTCTTCAATGACAGCTTCAAGTAATAATTTATAGAAAAAAACAAGAGATAATATTTTCGGAGACTGAAAAAAAAGAATGAATCACGGCCAAGCCCTTTGGAAGCAGACCAAGAGGTGATGATTAGTGGAGACAGAAGTAAACTCTGGTGCGAAATTGCTGGAATACGCAAGGAAAAGAGAGATCTCGGGACTGTGGCCAAAGGTTGGCTCAGGGTGAACAGCCCACATGGAGTGTGCATGGTAGAATCATTCCAGTCTACTGACTGCAGTACATCATATGTGCACTACGACAGCGACTAGTTAACCACCTGCTTGAACGTTATTTTAAAATTACAACGGACATAGCAGGTACAGTATCAGCAATGCCAATCAGCTGCTTTGTTATTTCATTTTTCTTTTGAAGTTTCAAGTGAAAAGTTTTAAATGATACGGGATTATTACCGGTTAATTTGTATGCAACATGCCTAGAACATTCTAGCAACATTTGCCCTCAATTTTGACTGTACTCACCAGTACTCCGAAGACGACCAAACCTGTTCATTGGATTCAAAATGTACTCTTCCTCAGATAATATGAATCACAGTGGCATACCTTTCTTTCAGTAAAAGGCGTGGACACCGCACTCTCAGTGTACGCAGTTATTTGGCTCATCTCCATAGGACAAGCCTTTTTAGTGCTTTATGGAACCCGCTGTGGTAGGTGTGAAAAGTACGAAAACTCCCAGAGTAAATCATTTCACACTACAAAGAACCCGTGAACTGCATAGGAGTTCTCTATGGAGGCGCAGAGCCTTTTGGAAGGAAGGATTTCTTCTGAGCGTGAGCGTGATTGATGGCAAAAAGGAAATGAAGAAATCGTTGCTCGTCTTTTCATGTTTGAAGGCCGACCAGCATCTCATGCTACAAGGCTGACATTAATGAAAATCCACTGTAGTTCTGCCATTTGAAATTTCACTTATGTGCTGTCACGCATGGGCCCTGGCAAAATTCAAATAAAAATGCAAGTCCTCCTTTACATTTTCATTTTCAAAAGACCTGTCAGTCAAAGGACAGGGGCATTACAGGGGCAGTTCGAGCCCTTTCAAGAAGTCCCCCTCAGAGACCACAATTTTTTAATATTATATATAACTGAATAGGGGTGGATAGCACAAAGCAAGAAGGTCCCAGGTTCAAATCCCATGTGCGATTTCTGTGTGGAGTTTGCATGTTCTCCCTGTGTTCCTGAGGAGTTTCTTTCTCACTCCCACAGCCCAAAGACATGCAGATGAAGCTGTTCCGTAGGTGTAGGTATGAGTGAATGGTGTGTGATGGAAAGGCAATCTGACCAGGGTGTATCCCTGCCTCTTGCCCAATGCATGCTTGGATAGGCCCCAGCATAGGCCTAAGTAGAATGTATCACTCTAAGTAATTGTGTAGATGCCTGCAAATTATTGGAAAATAGGAATACACTAAAATTTACAGGACCCTGCTGGCAACAATTTACTTGTAAGTTGCTTTAATACATTTCACAGTATGCTTACTGTAGTTACATTAATTATTGCAGTACTGTAATTGTTATTAAAGTAAAGACACCGCAAAATGTATTACAACCACTTACAAGCTAATTGCTGTCAGCAAGTTACCGTAAATTTTACAGTATTCCCGTTACAATGTAGTTTACTGCATTACATGAAGATTTTAATGCCGACCATAACACTATGAGATGTACATTGTGAAGTTAATCAGAAGCCGACTGTGTGCAAGTGTCTTGAATATAACAAACGATGAGGGCCCCTGTATTGCCAGGTACTATAAATCACGTCGCGCGGACGCACTGCGTCTCGTTAAGAGATGAAAGGGTCGGGTTCGGCGATACATCAAGTCCCGCCAGAACCTGCTCTTCAGCCTTCCGCCAGGCTCCGCCTCCCCCGGATGCCAGGAGCGTAATTTAGCGGACAGAAGCTCTGGGTTTGATGAAGGGAGCGTGGTACCTGTGCGTAGCCTAGAGATACCGCTGCAGTCCGCTAATGAAAGGCATACGGCGCGGTGCAGCGGCGGCCAAACTTGTGTCAGGGCCGACCGAGCACGCTCCAGTCACACGGAGGACGTGATGCGTGCATCTGCGCCTGTGCGTGCATGTGTGCATGTGTCCGTGTGCATGCATGTGTGCATCTGTGCATGTGCATGCATGTTTGCAACTGTGCGTGTGCACGCATGTCTGCATCTGTGCATGTGTGTATATGTGTGTGGGTGTGTATACGTGTGTGCATGCATGTGTGCATCTGTGCATGTGTGTACATGTGTGTGGGTGTGTATACGTGTGTGCAATTGTGCATGTGTGCGTGCACATGAATGTGTGCATGAATGTGTGCATCTGCGCGTGTGTTCATGTGCAAGCACAAGAGGCTCGTACGTGTAGGAACGGGGAGACAGCGTTTCCCATCCTGCGTAAACGGCACCGCGCGCGCTTCCATTTCTAAAACAAACGTTCACACGCCACCTGATCCAAGGGACGGAGAACAGAGAGATTTGGCAGCGACACTTAGGCGATGCTGCATCTGCTCTGCATCAGATATAAGCAGAGAGAGAAGAAGGGCTAAGCGGAGATATCCCGCTGGCTGCCGAATGGCCTGCATCACTGCCAGGGACCTAACAGTAAAGAAAACCTTGAAACGATTCCTGAAAGTGCGCAGGTGTAACACATATACAGTGAAGCAGATCGCTTGGGTTTCAGAACTGAAACACCACGCATGTACAGTTGCGTGAATAGCAACACAGTTTCAAATGCGACAGAAAGCTTCCAAGTGTAACACACATATATTTAACATTATAATTTTATATATTATATATAAAGGCTCCAGTTTACACTTTCCTTTGGCGTTTGCTTTATGCTGGAACTGCTCAGAGATGAGGGTGGGTGAAATATCACTGATCTAAAGTGCACACAATCAACAAGGCTTCTGGCAACAGACCTGTGAATAGGTTATGTACATATGGCATTCTCACAGCACGCCTTGTACACAGATGCACACACACACACACATTCATGCTCATACACGCACGCACACACACACACACATACACATGCATTCATACACACACGTGCACACACTCACACATTCACGCACACACACACGCATTCATGCTCATACACACACACACACATGCACACACATACTCATGCATGCACACACATGCACATGCATGCATGCACACACATACTCATGCATGCATGTACCCACACACACACATGCACACACATACATGCGGTGAGATTTCAAATACTGTTTCCCACCATTTCCCTCGATGTATCAGTAATGAAAAATAAATAATTGTTAGAAATACATTATGCCCTTTTCACTGCCACCAGTCTATAAGTAACCTGAAGCAAGTACATAGGTGCTCTGCATCAAAAAGCAAATCCCGACAAATCCCGACAAATCCCCAAATCCCGATTACCTACAACGGGGCCTTGAACAAAAAGCTGGATAGACCAATAGCTGGCTTAGGCACACATGGTTGTACACTCAATAACCATTACTATAAACAAAAAAGAAGCCCAGCTCGTATATTTCCATACTTGATTGTTATCTCATTCCTTTTGCTTATGCATGCTACTGATGAGAGTCGGGGTGAAGACCTAATCTCCACTCTACACCATCGCGGCACTTTGTATTTATCCGAAAATGTCATTGCCTGGGTTCTCCACTCTGAAATATGGAAAAGGAAAATAAATTAAAACAAAATTATTTATTATCTGTGTGAACTCCATTTCACTTTTTAATGCCAGCGAAATAAGTAGCAGCTAATGTAAACAGCGTGATTCTGCGATGACTGATAAGCCAAACTATGCGCTGAAACATTCCTGGTTTATGCAGGAGCCCCAGAGAACCGTATTAATGCTGAACGCATTCCAGAGCAGCAACGCATCTGAGTATGAAACAAACGTATCCAAAAACAGACCACCACTCCCTCTTTTTTTCCCCCTCTTCTCTCTCTCTCTCTCTCTCTCTCTCTCTCTCACGTTGTCTTTCAGTCTCTTCAGTGTCTGTCCCCCCTCCGTCAAATGTTAAATCAATTCTGTCTTCCTGACCCACTCAACATCTCTCTCTCTCTGTATTTCTCTCTCTCTCTCTGTATTTTTCTCCCTGTCTCATCACTCTTTTTCTTGATATCTCTATTCCTCTGTCTGTTTTCTTGTTTTGACTCTCTCTCTCTCTCTCTCTCTCTCTCTCTGTAACAGTATTGGTATGGGTAAATTCTGAGGTATTGGGCCTGTGCTGTAAGGTTGTAACAGTATTTCTAGTTTGTAAGAATAGTTTTGAGCCTGTACTGTAAGGCTGTAACAGTGTTGCAGTGGGTAAGATAATGGGGTTTGGGCCTGTACTATAAAGTTGTAACAGTGTTGCTGAAGGTAGGATAATGGGGTTTGGGCCTGTACTGTAAGGTTGTAACAGTGTTGCTGAAGGTAAGATAATGGGGTTCGAGCCTGTACTGTAAGGTTGTAACAGTGTTGCTGAAGGTAGGATAATGGGGTTTGGGCCTGTACTGTAATGTTGTAACAGTGTTGCTGAAGGTAAGATAATGGGGTTCGAGCCTGTACTGTAAGGTTGTAACAGTGTTGCTGTGGGTAAGATAATGGGGTTTGGGCCTGTACTGTAAGGTTGTAACAGTGTTGCTGAAGGTAGGATAATGGGGTTTGGGCCTGTACTGTAAGGTTGTAACAGTGTTGCAGTGGGTAAGATAATGGGGTTTGGGCCTGTACTGTAAGGTTGTAACAGTGTTGCTGAAGGTAGGATAATGGGGTTCAAGCCTGTACTGGAAGGCCGTAACAGTGTTACGGTGGGTAAGATGATGAGGTTCGAGCCCTGGAGCCGGTCCCAGTGGAGCTGAGCTTGTTAGCCCCAGCGTGTGTGGCTGCACCCCCAGCGAGGCACCCCTCTAATCAGCCCGCCCGTTCCGATAGGTCCGGTTTCGCCTCGGAGGACTCCCACGTCTCCCTGGGTCGCGTTGCCCAATCACCAGGAATTTACACTCGGGGCAAACCTGTGACCTTCCAAGAGAGATTCGGTTACATGCGTTATTTACCCCCTCCCCCCCTTCTCGATGTTCTGCTATGACCCCGTCACTTCGGACCAAGGAGCGTTTCGACCACGTTGTGATTTTTCCTTCCGAAAAAAATTCAATTGTAAATTTTGACAGCACAATGAATGCATCGTTAAATGACAGGAACGGTGTGAGAGAAGTTTGCAGAAGTTCTATTCCCCCCATCCCTATTTTTTTCTTTGTGTGTGTGAACCCCAAGATATGATGTCATTATTCTGTGGTTCACTGGTTCCCCACAGATTACATCTATTTACTTTTTTTTTTTTTTTGCAAAATTACATACTTTTTAAAGGCATGGGCAGAGAGCGGTTCTCTAAACATTAGCTTTGGCTGATGAATTCCAGAGAATTAGTGCATTTACGGGACTGGTTTTATGAGCCAATGACTGATCTTCCTCAGCAACAGCAAACATAGCAGATCCTTCTGTTTCTGACATTAAAAATGACACTCACGCAACAGATTTATTATCTCTGTCGACCACTGCGTCCCTACTGATGAGTTAAAAATGATGTGTATTTTGAGAATGGAGCATTTTCACCTTAAAAGGCGTGTGTGTGTGTGTGTGTCTGTGTCTGTGTGTCTGTGTGTCTGTGTGGAGTGACAGTAATTTATTTTTTGATTTTTAAATTCAGCCACGAGTGACCAGTGACAGCCAAGAATTCATTTGAGGTTGTGGGGTTGTGAGGGGGGGGAATGTTTTGGCTCTGCATAGTCAGTCCCGCCATTTGAAATCTGACCATTACCGCCTGTTTGTGGGAGTGAGTGGTCTAACCATTGAGTGAATCCAAATAATCATTTTCTCAGGGAAACACAACATGGTCACAGATGAGCTCTGCTGAGGCACGGGTCAGAACGCCCCCCCCCCCCCCCCCCCCCCGGCACCCGTTTCGCGGGGGCGCGGAACCCGGCCCCCTCGTCCAAAGTAACCCAGACGAAGAACAAATAAACCGGCCAATTAACTTCCACTTAAACATCGGCTCCCATAAACCAGCCAACTGTGTTAATTAGTTAACGTCTGTCTGTGTTCTCTGTTTGCGTTGGTGTGCATTATCCCCCTGAGTCGGGGGAGTATTTATTTTATTTTTTTACATAATAATCCAAGTGTCTTTGGATGATAATAACATGTTGCACCGAAAATAGTTTCAAAAATATCATGTATTTTATTTTCATTGAATGTCCCTTGCAGCGTAGGCTTCAGCACAGTAGAATAGATGGTTCTTGAGATTAAGACCAGACACCAAAAGGGGCTAAAAATGAATTTTCTGGTTACCATGCGTCTTAAAATTGCACAAAATGCTTATATAAGTTTAAACTATTCATGCAAGTTTAAAAAAAAAATGGATGGAATGTATTCTAATTTAATTTAACACTGGGAGTTTTGCTTCCCTGGGGGGGGGGGGAGGGGGGGTTGAGCATCTGTTGGACGCTTGTCTGCGGTGGCGGAGACCGTGGCGGGAAGGGGCGAGCGCTCCCTGATCAGCGGACGAGACCGCCAAGAAGACAGTTGAAACGAAACTTCGATCGCAGTAACTAGGCAACGTCGGCGGGCCCCGCACCTGCGGTGTGTTTACTCAACAGGCGGCCCCGTAGCGCCTGGCGGGCTGGAGGCAGAGCGCGGCGCGGCGGTTAGGCGGTTAGCCATGTCGTAATCGCGGACGGACAGCGCCCCGTGTCCCCGGAGGAGGAGGAGGAGGAGGAGGAGGAGGAGGAGGAGGAGGACGAGCAGGTGCGTGAGCGCGGTGATGAGCGCGTGAAGGAATCTCCAGCCTGGACGCAGGCAACCTCCCCGAATCTGCGCGTGGGTGGCGAGAGGAGTTTGTGGAATGGGCCGGGGAGAAAACCAGCTGCTCATTTGTATAAATAGAAATAACGTTGGCCATTGTACTGGTGTGGAGACTTGCAAAACTGGAAATGTGACCCACTTCAATGTTTCTTACATGTTTGTTCACAAAAAAAAAATTAAAAATACAAATACATTACACCACCCAACAGAGGAGGACTGAAAGACGTGTCCAAGTACACCAGAGGGTTGCTATAGGATTCACGTCAAATATAATACAGCCATTCTCCATGATTTTTGGGGGTTTTTTTTAACTTAGTGACTAATGTCAATAAAGCTATCCAATATCTCTGTTGAGATGCACGTTTCCATTCCTTGACTCACGCTGGTAAGACGATCCTTCGCACAACCCAGGCCAATTCCCTCAGCAATTTTCAAATCTTCATGGTCGAATGCCGATTGCATTATACGCTTGAAAACAAAACACGACGAAGGTTCCCCTTCGCAGGAACGGCCGTGATCACGTACAAAATGGCCGCCTCGCGCACTTGCACAGCTGACGCGAGGAAAGGTCTGGAGATGGAATGCGAGTGTAAGGGCCCAGTGAAACACACACACACACACACACAGCTCCCTTTCGGTCGATATTGTTTTTCGGTTAATGCGGACGCTTCGTTGTCTCTGGGCGCAACTCGCTTTTTTCGTAGTTCTGCATCGCCCCTCGTGTTTAATTTCGCGAGGGGCTCACGGAGGTTCCCGCCGCTCTTCGTCGCCCGCTCGGACGTGCTGAATCGAGGCGAGCCAGGTGTTTGAGTTTCAACGGTCGATTCCGATGGGCAATTTCCCGCATCGTTGTAATCAATGAGCTAATGACCGCCCCTGGTATTAACGTCCATCCCGGCTCCTAATAGCTTTAATCACTGACAAGCGCTCTCAATTGGGCGCAATTAGGGAAATTGGGGTAACTTCCAGCAGATGGAGCAGAAAGCTGGGCTCTGTGACTGCCGCCCCTTCTGGAACCTTCCTTAACGTCAGTCAACGAGCTCTGTTATTGTTGCGGTTCGCTCCGGACACGGGGTGGGGGGTGTGGAGGGGGGTTAGTAATACGGCAGCTTCGTTTTCGTTATATCACGTTCCAGTACGGGAAACACGTAGACCTCGACTTCAACTGTCTGTCAAGTGTGGAGGGCCAAAGGCCCACGGCGAGTCGAAACGCTCTTCAGAATTCGAGAACACGGCGAAAACGGAGATCCAAATGTCTCTACGCACGAACTGTAATTCACGGTTAAATTGCAATTTTGTGCATGAATAGTTTCGCTAATGAAGCCAATTTACATCACTCCGGTTTCTCATCTCAATGCTGGAGCTCGAACGCAACTATCGACCGTCTGGAAAGATCTGAATAGAAACAATTTATCAAGTTTCATGCAGCCATTCTGTTAACATCGTGTAATACCACACACTGACAACAATTTTTATAATTAAAAACATAATAGTCATCCCTTCTATGCATCCAAAATTACTCAAGAATTCACAACTATAAGAACAGAGCATTCAGCCCAGCTTGGCTCACCATTTACTGTATGTTTTAACAGTGTAGATCAGTGGTAATCAACCCAGTCCCTGGAGATCGACCATCCTGAAGGTTTTCATTTCAACCCTAATTTAGCACACCTGACTCTACTAATTAGCAGCTCAACAAGACCTCCAGCTGTTCAATGAGGTGTGCTTTGTTAGGGCTGGATTGAAAATCTACAGGATGGTAGATTGGAGTAGGTAACCACTGGTTGGAATTGGTTACCACTGGTGTAGATAGACTTCTGACTTTCCAACAATCAGAAGTGTTAATTAATTTTTTTTATTTCTTGAAAAAAATAATCATTTTAGTGCCCTCTTTGTATATTCCCTGTAATGTCTTGTTGATTGCCTCTGTGTGAAATAAGCAGGGAAACATTTGAAGAGGATTCCATTTTTTTTGGATAGTTTATGGATGTGGTGCATCCCCATCGTCGAACACCATTACCCACAATTCTCGAGTGACAAAGCAACTGGATGCCAATCATTACATTTCATTTCATTTTTGAATTATGAGAAACCCGGAGTTATACAGATGATTACACACAATTCATTCATACGGGTGCATATTTTTACTTGAGTAATTCTGGTTAAATGGCTTTCTCATGGGCACAATAGCAGTGCCCCAGTTGGGAATTGCAAAAATTTTGGGTTACAAGCCCAGTTGCCTAACCACTACACCAGGCCGCTTCCCACAACCACTAAGCATCAGCAAACTTCTAATTTTGTGGAGCGTGGAATGTGGACGGTTTTTCGAGTTTCGTAAGGGTACATTGTGAGATGCTGAGACTGACAGTCCCATTCAAAATCTCAAGGACGACATCAATGAACCTCGTATATCAGCAAACATCCTTTCGGGGGGGGGAACTGTGAACCCTCACAGCCACCTTCTCCATCAAACAAAAAAAACGTCATCTTTATAAAACACAGTTTGATGCATCACCTTGAGCTCGGTGGGTGCATTAGTAACCCAAAAGGCTACGGGATCTGTTACACTTACATCCACACAAGGCGCATCCATCAAAACCCCTTCAAACGCCACGAAACCAGAAGCCCGCAGGAACACCAAAGACTTTCCTCCGCGCTACCTCTGTCTCCTGTTGTTTTTAGACGAATTATAACATCCAACCCCCTCGAGGAGCCGGGGTTTTCGTGGGAGGCCCCATCACACGAAGAAAAAAAAAAGACATATTTCGGTCGTAACTTTTCTCTCGACAAAAGCGATAGCACTCAGTGCGGAAAGAAACGTGTTGAATTTTACACTTTCTCTGATATGTGCTCTGGCGGGGTAAAAGAATGAAAATTGGAAATTTAAAAAATAAATAAAAAACGTTTTATGGATTGCAGGCCCCAGAGGAGAAATTGATTTAGATTCGCAAGTCTTTGATCTAGGGTCATTACGTCATTGCAGAGCTGTTGTTACCTTGGGTTCTGACCTCAGACAGGTTAGCGCTGATCCAAATGTTTTATTTTCTGGTTGCGTATTCACGGTGGGCTATTGTAAAACAATGTGCCGACGAGTTAGTGTAAATGTGGCATTACAAAGGCTTACCGAACCACACAAGTAACCCAAGAGTGTTTTTCCACGTATCAGCTGTGGTGAACAAATAAAAAAACATATTAATAACTGAGTGAACATGGAGGCAAAAGTGTAGTTACAGATACACCTCCTCTACATCTCTCCCTTTCTCCCTCCAGAACAGAACCTGGTTCAAATGCGTATTTGTTTTGGATTCATATACTTTTCTGTGCTCTGTTGATCTTGCCTGGTGTAATCAAGCTGGCAAATATAACCAGCTTCACACTTTTGAGTGGAGCCAGAGTAATAACTATGTTATACATGCATTATGAAGGGTTTAGGAATACATATTTCTTATGAGGTTTTGCTATGTGTGTAATGTCAGATATTTTTAACTAGTTAATCAATCAATCAAATCTATTTTGTGCTGAAGAGTATCATATGCTGTAGAGATAAATGCTGGTGGATATGTTGTTTATACTGTGTATCTGTATGCGATATAAACTGCTCTAACCTCTACAGGGCTAGCACCCTGTATGTGTAACATGATCTTCTAACATCTGCCCAAATAACAAACATTAATAGTCCCTTTTTATCTTTCTAGATTTAATATTAAAGCTCCTTCTCCAAATCTAATATTAGTGTATTTACTTGTGGCCTCTGTGAAGGAGGCTTTCATGTTGGAATTCATTCATTCTTTTAGCCATCACAGTGGTGAATTGTGCAGAATAATTGGCATGCAATTATGTATATCCCTCAGAAGGAATACATCAGCATCTTTTCATTTTTCCAGCTTTAAAAAAAGAAAAACATTTTTTTTTAAGTCTTTTGAACTTTTTCAGACGCTTCCTGATGCTGTGACAGAGTACCAAAATAAATGGACGGGGAAACAAAAGATCATCCCAGTTTACTCACTTACGACATAAATTGAATTTAATGATAATCAGCACTAAGTAGCCCCACTGTTGATGTCTGATGATGGTCCAAAATTTCAGTGTGGAACAAAACGCCCTTGTTCCATCTGAACAGAAGCCCAAAATGGAGGCATCTGAAGCCCGAGGGGTAATTTGGCCTCTGCATTTGTCCCTTCCGGGCTCCTGTTCTGAGGTCAGTGCCTTGGTCTAGGTGTGAGCGTGGTAGGCGTATAGCTAACCTGACGTGCATGTCTTTTGGTGTGGGAGGAAACCGGAGCACCTGGAGGTAACTCACACACACATGAACATGGGGAGAACACGCAAACCCACGCACGCGGAGAGGAATCCGATTGGCTGGGGCTCGAACCCGAAAACCAGGACTCCCCTCAGCCACCGCCAACGTGTAGCACCCACCTGGGTGATGCACGGCAGCCATTTTGCGAGAGAATGCTCACCAAGCACCAGCTGAGGTGGAGAGGGACAGAATGATTTTTTTTTTAGGTAATTAAATTAGGGGATGATTAGGTGGCGTGTTGAGAGAGAGCCAGGTTGGTAACTTAGCCAGGACACCGGGGAACTCCCTTCTTTTTGCAACGAGTGTCACAGGATCTTTTAAGGACCACGGTGAGTCAGACCTGGCTTTATCGTCTCATCAGAAAGACGGAAAGACACGTTATGGACCCGCACGCATGCACACACACACACACACACACACACACTCACACACACACGCACACACACACACACACACACACGCACACACACACATAGAAAAGACTGAGCACCAATGGTCATTGATACGTGTACACTCATGTACTCATGCACACGGGTATTCAGATGGTACTGAGAACTTATTCAGTATTACCCACGCATGCACACACTCATACACTCACATGCAATACTGAGTGCTAATGATCACTGACACATTGATGCACACACGGACACACAGATATTACTGAGTACTGAAGTTTGTTCACATGCACACACACACACACACACACACACAATGGAACTCATTAATTTAACAATGTGAAACTTCATGATTGATAACACTAGCTAAATCAATTAATAACCACAACCACAGGTGCCAAAACTGTCAAGAATATATATTTATTTTCCTTCCGGATGACCTCCATATACACAAGAGCTTCAGGGTATCAGTAATCACCATTAACATAGTAGGGCCAACACAACAGACATTCTGGATTATGGAATATTGTGTTCATAACAAGAGCAATCTCAGGAAAAATAGGTTATTGCATCAGGCAGCAAGTGTCACCACAGTGACTTCATTGCAATCCTCGGGATTAAGGTTCTGTTTATACACACTGCAAACATATTTCCCAAGTCCTGGAGCCTTGGTGTTGATTAAAATGTGCTGAGCAGGCAGGGTCTGCAGTTTTTTAATTGATGCAGGTGCATGCTTGTTCTTTATTAACGTAACTGAGAAGGGTTTTTTTTTTTCTTCTTCTTCGACTCGCACATAAAATGTGTAAAAAGAAATAAAAAATGTTAAAAAATGTGGCATGCAAAATGTGTGTGTGCAGGATCGCGGCCAGTTTTCGAAAACATCTGCGTCCGTGTTCTGCGCGCATTTAACGGCTAAATGTCTTGGAACGATTCTCCGCGAAGGATTGAGCCACATGCTTCACTCAACGCCCGCAGTGCCGAGCTCATTACGGAGAGATACGCTGTCGCCATGGAGATGCAACACAAAGAAACACCACGGAAGGAGGCTTTGCCTGTGATGTCACAGTGCGCTGGCTCACAGGTAGGACCACGTGGAGTTTTTTTTTACAAGCAGCGATGAGTATTTCTATTCGCACATTCTCGTACTTATTGCAACTTTTTACAACGTTACAGCAAGTTGTGATTTGGTATGGGAAAACAGCAACTTTGTAGCAACTCTTTTACAATGTTTTTTATTTATTTATTTTAACCACTCCCCAAAGCACAATTTTGCAGCTATGTTGTAAACACTGTCTAGGCCCCTCTTGTAACTTTTTAAGGATGATCTGATGCCGTAAACAGTCATTGTGAAGCCGTTGTGCAAGACACATGAACCCACTTTGAAGCGAATCACTCCCGTAAAAATGTCCTTTACTTCCTATTTTACACAGAAAAATAATGTGCAAAGCCTCAAGTATATGAATGTTTTATTGCGAGTTGCACAGTTGTAGAGGACTGCTTGGTTTACCTCAGTTTGAAAAACTGCTCTTCGGCATGGTCCTGTCCTGTAAATAGAGTTTGGGGGGGGGGTGAAAGCTAGAACAGGAAGATTAAAAGAGAATAAGTAAAAAAGACAAAATCAAGACACAAGTGGATGAGAAGGAAAGACAGGTTAAGAAGAGTTGTAAGAGGGCCTGGCTGTAGTTAGAGAGAAAAAAAAAACAGAAATAAATAATCAAACTTGGGCCTGGCTCGGCCAGCGAGTTTTCATCACCGTCACGGCTGCACAGCATTATTACAGATGATCCTGAGCAGGGCGTGAGGTCACGGGGAAGACGTCGGGGGGGGGGGGGGGGGGGGGGGGGGGGGGGCGCTTTTTCTTTCTTTTTCGGAACGTTCCAGGGGCGTGGCCGCCCCGCAATCAGGGGCCCGAACGATGACAAACTGCAGCGACGCGACGCGACGCGAGAGCAGATGCCGAAAAAAAATAAATAAAAATCAGAGCGGCGCAGTTAGTTAAGACCGTCACGGTTTCCTGTAAGACGATGCGTTTGCCCCTCGAGCACGATCATCGCTTACGCGCTTTTTCTCCCACGGTCGGTGTCTTCAGGTGGCTTGCGATTCCTCACGAGGCGAAGGTGAGGAATGGACGGAAAAGCGTACCGTGCAAAACGGTGCGGTTTGTGTGCGAGACGCGCTCGCGGCAGGAAGACCTCCCTTTCATCCGCAATAACGACAGTTCTCATCGTTGGATAAATTCTGACAGGTTTTATATGGGTCTAATTACAGGCCCGCCCAACTCCCGTTCTCGGGGCTGTGCTGTCCTGCGTCCTTTCATTTCAAACATGATTTTGCACACCTATAACTCGCACAAATGAGCAGCTCAATGAGATCCTAGATGTTGAAAGAGGAGCTCTTTCCTAGGTTTAACAATGTGAGAGTTGAATTGACACTGGAAATGCTTTCTTTGTAGGATTCAAGGGAAGAGTCATATATAAGCCTTTAGGTTGAGTTTGGTCCTGAAAGCCATCTGTGCCCTTAAGCCCCACAATGCTACACGGGATGCTAGTCCCTCACTGGAATGGGGACGACCATCTCACGGTATTTTTGCGAATGTTCGGTCTCCTTCCCCAGGAGATGCTAGCACTTGTCCAAATACAGATTTATTAACTATGACCAACCGACTTTATTGCAGGAAGAAAAATAAAAACTCGTACATTTACACACATGGTAAAAACATACGACGATGTTGACGTGAATAAAATAACTTGATTGTGCGAGGCCGGTGTGTATAGAATTGTTATTTTGTAAATTTGTTGCGCAGTGACGTTCCCACGAGAGGGACTTAAATCTGAAAAGTTTTCTTAAAGAAGGAAACGCACTTGAGAAACAGCTTCCCTGGGACATGAATATGTTTGTGCCTGATGAAGTGTATATCCACGCACTGTATACATGCACCAATGTATCCTCAGCGTTATTTTATCTTTGCTATAATCATAATTCTTGTCGCGTGTGAATAACGTTTCTGACAGAGTTTATGTGAGTTGAATACAGGGCTCCCCAACCCTCTTCCTGGAGATCTACATGCCTGTAGGTTTTCGTTTCAGTCCTAATTGGCCACAGGGTTGGGCAGCCCTGGTCTAATGGGAAGTATGGACCAATTCAGTTGTGTATGAGAGAATACTTCAGGAAAATTCTTAACAGTAAGAGCGATGCTGTAGTGTAATGCTGACCTTAACATACAGCATTATGCATTGCCTGGCTTATCAACAGGGACCTTAACTGCATGCCCCGCCTCAACTGAAGGTTTGTGGTATATTACATTACAGGCATTTAGCAGACGCTCTTATCCAGAGCGACTTACACAACTTTTTTACTGAGCATTCACATTGTATCCATTTATACAGCTGGATATGTACTGAAACAATGCAGGTTAAGTGCCTTGCTCAAGGGTTACAACGGCAGGAATCGAACCTGTGACCTTTCGGTTACAAGCCCAGGTCCTTACCCACTGTGCCACACTACAGCCCCCAGTACAGCTACAGAATGCTGCCCGTCTCAGGTCCAAGACACAGGTATGTCGCCACGCGGATGTGCTTGTGTGTGTGTGTGTGTGTGAACAGGAGATGAATTATGTCTGAAAAGCAGTGCGGTTTTAGGAAATTTTTATTTTTTATTTATTTTATTTTTTTTAAGGGGACCGCACAAATGAATTTTCTCCGGTGGGCCCTGGTCCAGGGCTCCTGCTTCCCGAGGCACGCACACGTGCAGAAGAGCTCATCTTGTCAACTTGCTTTTTGGGAAGAAAAAAAAAAAAAAAACCCCCAAACGCAATAGCATTTCAGGCCCTTCTCGCCAAACCCCGCTCCCACGTCAGGGCTGCCAACGCACACAGCAGAAGAGGGAAGATTCGGTTATTAGAAGCACGACCGGCAAGTGCGTACATAAATATTTCAACGACAAAAAAAAAAAAAAAACCTGTAAGTGTTATTTTAGTGTTTCTGTGTTTGATAAGAAGTGCATGGGCATGAAATTAGGTACTGTATGGTGCTTTGTGAATTCAAGCTTGTGAATGCATATGTAGGCACAAGCATGTGTGTGAGTGGTGTGTGTGTGTGTGTGTGTGTGTCATGTGTGTTTGTGTGCACATGCACATTACATTGTGCGCATGTATGCATGCATGAGTGGTGTGTGTGATCCTGCACATGCCAGACGCTATGCCATTAAAAGCTCTTCCAGGGCTCTTGAAAACCACACATCTCATATGGGCATGTGCCATTTGCAGTGATAAATATCCTCTCATGCTTCACACAGCGTGAATGTGATCCGTTCGTGAAATGAAAGGAAGCGTGGCGCGGATGTCGCCCAAGCGGACCTCACTGTAACTCGGCTAGCTTCATTAAAGAGCCATTGCACCGTCCCCCATTCTCTTGCGGCTAAAGCTAACCGCAAATTACAACTGTGGCTCAGAAGTTATTTATTTATTTATTTATTTATTTATTTATTTATTCATTCATTCATTTTGGTTTATACTGTTTGACCTGTGATAGATTTGTCATTCATTATTGTTTATTCGATTTTTGATGTTTTAAAGCATCTCTGTTACTGTTCATAAACTGGCTCCCTACATCTGGCTGCCAAGTCATCAACTGCATCTTGATTGGCTGCACGGTCTTTATTCCCTGCCTACAGGGATTCCCCCAGTCCTCACGGTCAAAAAAAAAGAACTGATTTCTCATTTCGCCTACCGGGGAAATAAAAGGTCAGATCAAATAAAGAACGCCTTTACTTACGATGCCTGCCCTCTGCACATGTTTTAAGATTGACTGAAAACTAAAGGGAGACCTTAGAGATTCCGTTAAACCAGGGATACTCAAATCTGGCTCTTAAATTCAAATCCGGCCCTGGTTTTCTTTCCTCCCAGGTACTTAACTGGACAATTTTTTGCAACTGAGTGGCCTGGCTGACTTCATACCTGACAACCTGATAAGGGAGAGTGGCAAACCACATGCAGTTCTCATCTCTTGAGGACCACGATTTGAGAAACAGGACATCACACAAACATTTTAAAAACCATAATTTCCCATTTAACTCAAATGTGCCTGAGTAAAATGGCGATTTTGATTCCGGGAAAATGTGTGGGTGTGTATGTGTGCCTGTGTGTGCGTGTGAAGGATCCACTGTCCTGAGAACTGGAATGCAATGCACTGACATCTACATACTGACCTAGAGATGAATCCAGTATTCCCCACCATTCTCACTCACACACACACGCTCACACACTCACACACACACACTTCGCCTCTCCCACAATTTCCATAATTACATGAAAGAAACATTCACCCCCCCCCCCTTCACTCCACAACGTAGCGTTGCGTTGCCGGCGTAGCGTTAGCCTTAGCATCAGCGCTAACGCCGCGGCGGGGAGCGGCCGCGCCACGGTTAGCGGGATATGCGGCACATGATGAACAACTTCCCCTTCCTGCCCGCGCGCTGCAGCTGCGGTGGCGGTGGGGGGGTGGAGGGGGGGGCCGTCCCTGGCGCCGTAAATCAGGCCCCCTCTGTGCTCCAGGAGGATCCAATCAGCCGCAGGTGCGGCCTGGCCGAGGCCCGGTCTGGGGATGGGGGTAGCCAGCCGCGCAGCGCCGCAGCCGCGGAGGCTAGAGCAGGCTCGGCGAGCGGTGCGGACCACATGCGCACCCCCCCCCCCCCACCCCCCCAATCCTCCTTTTTTTTGTTGGATAGAGAGAAGGAAAAAAACATGATGAAATGTGGCAAGGACCCATGGAATGTGATTTCAGGCTCGCACATCTGCAGGAAAGAAGAAACCAGTTCCTAATTTTACAATGATGATGTCAGTGAGAATACATGACAGTGAGGCTGAAGTGCCAAGTTTCTTTTTTTCTCCTTTCCTTTCCTTCCCTGTGTTTTCTTTTTTTTCTTCTTCTTTTTTTCTTTTCTGGTGTGTTCTTTTTTTTTTTTTTTTTTGGTGGAGCTAAGTTTTAAGTAAAGCGAGAGTTCCTTGGCTTATTATTATTGCACCGGGCCTGGAACTCACTGGGGACCTGGGGGGAGGAAGGAGGAGATGGGGGGGGCGGGGCGGGTGGACAAATTGAAAGCTGGTAATTACAATTTTAGGGAAAATTACTCATATTATATATTCTTAGAACAGGAATGGCTTCTTAATGAACACGTGCACTTTTTGTGCGCTTTGGCTTTGGCCTGTCAGTGTCAGAGTCCAGGATTAAAAACAACACCAAGGAGATTAGGAAATGAACAAGTAACACAAGAAAGGTCCCGAAACGCCAGGAAGTGGCCTTTACTATGTAAAGGGAAAATGTGGTCTGTGGGCTCTCTTCAACGGCGATAGATTTACAGTGTTTTCCTTCCTTAAGATCCATAGCACAGTGAGGGGTATGCACACTGTGTATTACCATGTTTATTGTTCCCTTTTATTCTTATTTTTTATTACTTCTATGTTCATTTTTGGTATTTTAAGTCTGTGCATGCACTTTTGGTCAACTTTCGTTGTTGTGCGTGTGCTATATAAATAAACTTTGACTTGACTTGACCCAGTGGTCGTGTAGACACATAGGCCTGTGTAGTATGTGACCGATCAAATTCAATAGAGGAAGGGCCTGTTTTAAAGAGACTGTGATTACATCCATGTACGTCTGCTCCCCAGTTCCTCTACTGCAAGGGCCTTCAGTGACTTTAAACTTGCTACTATATATGGACAGATGGATAGGTCTTTGTCATCTGTTGTACACAGACATTTTCATCGCCACATCACCGTAGCAGTCGATCTAAAGTCAAAAATCAGAAATAATAATATTTATGAGAGATGTAAAAGAAGCATGCAAGAGAAGGTGCCTGATCGCAATGCGAAACTCAGCAGATACATTTACCATCCGCAGCCCCTTGGACGAAGTCCCATTTGACTGGAGATGATGTGAAGTCTCCTTTGATTGGCTTTGATTGGAGGATTGTGTGTGAACCACCAATCTGGAGACAGATTCCCTGCGTTCTCCGTGCCCCATTGGCTGATTGTCACATGCGCACATGCTGCTGCTGCATGAGCATTCTCCTTTATGGGAAACAGTTTGCTCTGTGTTTCGTGGGAAAAAAGTAACCTGTTTTAAAGTCTCCCCTCTCATCTGCTCTCTCTCTCTCTCTCTCTCTCTCTCTCTCATGCCTTTCCTTTCTGAGCATAGGGTTCTGCCTACATTCAGATCAGTTACATGAAACTAATAATAAGTTATTTTTGTCAAAACGGACACCTGGCACCATAATTACCAAATCAATTATATATAAAACACGCATGTCTATCTGGTAATATCCAAAACAGCATTAAGCACCTTAGATATAATTTAACGTATATAAAAAGTATGGCATAACTTTTTTTTTCCCAGCTTGTGCCAGTAGCAGTGAAAATATTTTTCTAATAAACTGGAGGAAGAAGAAAAAAGGAAAAAAAAGTTCTTGCCGGCAAAACTGCAGCTAGGAAATAGGGCTTGCCTACCTGTGAGTCGGATTTGATTAGCTTGACGCTTTGATCAAGCGGAGCGTTTTTCTCCCCCGTTTAAATGGCTGTCAGGACACAGAATCAGAGAGAGATTATACATACGCATTAAGAGAACCAGCGGCGCACAGGTTTGCGTTTATTCAACTCCCCCCCAAATGAAATCATTTCTCTGCTTTGACTCCTTAAAAGTACAGCACTGGTGCTGCTTTCAGTACTAATCAGCATTAAAACTGAACTGAAGTACCAGAGAAGGTGGAACGGACTCACACACACACACACACACACACACAAATACACACATGAACACGCAAATGCACACACGTATAAATGCACACACACACACACACAAATGCACACATGTACATGCAAATGCACACACACACACATACACAGACACAAATACACACACACATGCACACATATATTGGCACACAAATGCACACACACACGTACGCACATAGATGGTGGCACACACAGGCACACACACATGAATGTAGACACACATAGACACACACACACACCCGCGCACACACACACACACTGAGGAACACAATGATATCATTAGGCACTGACTGCATTAATGCGTCAGACCGGTTTCTAGGAACAAAAGGCTGTGCAGTACATCTGCCCACCGCACACACCCACGGACGGGGATCGCTCTCGGACATGTGCTGAGGATGTGACATTTTTGGGCGGGGGGGAATATTTATGGGAGCGCGCACACGGGGGGAAAAAAAACTTCAAAACCGCCAGGAACGCCGAAAAATCAGTAGCAGGTCAGCCCTGGGGCAGCAGAGGGGAACAGAAGAGAAGGTCTCCCGACGTTCCGGGTGACACAACCCACTTTAAAAAAAAAAAAACCAGGAGGGTGGGTGTGGAGGATCAGTGGCCACAGCAGAAGCGGTGATACACCAGGGGGGTCAAATCCGAGACAGAGTAAAGGCGGAAGTCTTCCCTGTTTTAGTTTACCTTGTTACAAAAACATGTCGAAAAGAATATGTTGCTTGATGTGAATGCATCAATATCATTTCTATGGAGCGAGAAAGCAAACAGTCAAACACGCCCCGAAATGGGCGTCGATTGTCTTTGCATCATTAGTTCATGCACAAGAAAGCTTTGCCATGGTAGGGCAAAATTTAACATCGATGTACATCAGGATGCATACCTTTGTGGATCCATCAACACATTTAGCGTTGTATCTGACCATACTTTGAACAGCTATAGCAGCGGTTAGCTTTTCAGAGAAAGTTAACTTGTCTGAGAGTCAATATTAATGCAAGTTGCAGAGCCTGTCGACTGTGATGTAATGGTTAGGGAACTGTCCTGGAACTTTTGGGTTGCAGGTTTGATTCCCTGGAGGGATAAAGAAAATAATAACATTACATTACATTACATTACAGGCATTTAGCAGACGCTCTTATCCAGAGCGACTTACACAACTTTTTTTTTTTTTTTTACATAGCACTTTACATTGTATCCATTTATACAGCTGGATATATACTGAAGCAATGCAGGTTAAGTGCCTTGCTCAAGGGTACAACGGCAGTGACCTTACCCGGGATTCGAACCTGCGACCTTTCGGTTACAAGCGCAGTTCCTTACCCACTGTGCCACACTCCGTCCAATAATAATAATTACTGTCACTTCAGCTTCTTAAGGCAGACCTTCATCATCCAAAGACCAACTGAGGAAGCAACAGCACAATTTATGTAGTGATGTAGCGCCACAGTTGCTTTGGTTTACTGTATGAGTCTCATGCCTGGGTTTGCCTGTCTTGTGGAGCACACCTGAAAGGTGCCTGTCTTGTGGAGCACACCTGAAGGTTTCCATGTCAGACAGGTCTCTTCTGGAACTCACATGTAGTTTGTTAGGGTGAAGCTAACGCTGGCCATTTTACTGTGCAAGTTCCTACACGATTATATATGCTCAAATGCACCCCCCCCCCCCCCACCCTCGCAAAAACAAAAAGAAAACTGCATATGCTTTGTGTTTTATAGCCTCTCACACTGCAGTTTCTGTTACAGGTGAAAAGTGTGCTTCTCGTCGGTCAGCCGGAGACTTGAAATGCCTTTGAAAAACACAGGTTCGTAAATTTTTTGGAAATCCCCCAACTAAAATGAGGGTCAAACCCATCCTGGGGTCCAGATTTCCAGAACTTTGATTCTGTGACTTATCATAACATTTTCAACAGATCCCCCCCCCCCCCCAACCTTGAACCATCTGTGGACTAAATCATCGCTGTGGTGCTTCAAAATGGTGCTTCTGTCCAAAAAAAAAGAGCTTCTGTTTTAGCTCAAACCGGGTTAAAGCTACTAAATCTTCAATCTTAAAAGCCATATTTCTTAGCCTTAGCACCTGAAATACTGCAGGAGTTATTATTTTGATTAGCTATCGCTGCACGTCATGCGCCACTGAACTGGAAATAGTTTTATGAAAATCGCAGCGAATCCCTTTGTTTTATGGCCTACATAAATAACATACCATCAAAGAAGATACACCAGTTAGACTATATTGCGCAAAGGAGTGATTTAAAAAGTTTTTTAAAAATCATTACTGGCACAATTATAACATACTGTACAAAACAAAATAAAATAAAACCACAACAGCCATGACAAGTCTTTTCAGGCAAATTGTGGAAATTGTATTCTCTGTTTACTGCTTAATATGCTAATGAGTGTTGTTTGCTTTGAAAAGCTTTAGTCTGCTACAGACTTGGGTCAAATACATATTTGTTTTGGATTCAAATACTTTTCAGTGCTTTACTGATCTTGTCTGGTGTATTGGAACCAATTAAGAACTCTCAAAAAGTGCAAACCCCGCCTTCTGGTCATGTTGGCAGGCTCAATTACACCAGGCAAGATCAATAGAGCACAGAAAAGTATTTGAATCCAAAACAAATATGTATTCGACCCAGGTCTGGTCAGCTATAATTACATTTCAACCAATGGTGATGGATTTTGTCACTACATTGTAGCCGGACTTCTAAAAAAAACTACAGTATTTTCCCCATTGTGTTTGTTTTTTCCATCGTTGCTTGTTGCTAGCCATCTCACGTATGGGTCTGAAGGAGAGCAGTCCGGAATAAATTCAATGGTAAAAACAGCTTCAAGGTGTCATTAAGCAACATAATTGCATTGCTATAAATTAGTTGAATAAATCAACAATTCATTAATGTATGTGCTCTCACCTTTGAAGTTGCATAACCTGCTGTGTCCTCCTGATTATGAAACAAAAACGTTTTTCATTTAAGACTTTATTGAGGCTTTAGGTAAGGATCTATCAGAAACTAAAAAAAAACAAAACATTTATGCCCAATATATTAACACAAACTATTGTGATAGGCATTGTGCATTGCCCAAACATTGGAAAAAACCTTGAAATTGTCGACCCGTTTCCACATGTGAGCTAGATACAAATCTGTTTTCTGTTTTAATGACATGTTTACACATTTGAGACTCACACTTTCTGTTTCACATTGATCATTACGAAGATAAATATGACTCTTCTCTGATTGGCTTTTCCTTTAACCCCTTTTCCACCAATCACTTATCAGTATCCACAATACCTTTAAAGCTTCAACATGATTTTAGCACAACTGAACGACTCAGGCTTGGGTTAGCTGGATCATATTGATTTTCAGGCTTGGGTTAGCTGGATCATATTGATTTTCAGGCTTGGGTTAGCTGGATCATATTGATTTTTAACAGGTATCCTGAAAGCGGATCAGACCGGTTTGGATTATCCAGGCTATTGAAGCCAGACAACCTGACACAAGCCTGCATTTGTCAAGGCAGATTTAGGAAAATCCCTGATCTTTCCAACCCCTCCTTTCCTCCTCCCTAAAACCAGATGAATCAAGACACAAGCTGTAAAACTTTGATACAGACCATTTGATAGCTGCCCATCCAGCTTCTAAGCATGCAGGCTTTTTTTTTCCCCAACAGCCTTTTACAATAAAGGCCGATGAATAATGTAACTGTTGGAGATCTTCTGAACTGTCGCTCCTCTCCGTCTCCGTGCGCAAGAGCTGCAGGCTCACACGTCTCCCTAGCTTATGCACAGGCAGACTCCAGGAGGGCAACATGGAGACAGCCAAACCAGGAGGAATTGACTATTGTGAGACATTTGAAGAAAGGAGGGGGGGGGGGGGGGATTTTGTTAGTGGGGGTGCAGGAGGGAGGCGGTGGGGGCGGACAGTAGGCGATACTCTGCCGAGGGGTCGGGGTGGGGAGGTGGGGGAGGGGGGAAGGGGTGTGGGGGGTGGTTTTTGAGAAGCAGGGGCTGTCAGGATTTGGTATCGCGGGAGTGCTTCGTGTCAGAGAGTCCTTCGGGAGCTCTCTGTGAAAGTCAGGACGTCCCGTGATAGCGAGCCCCTTCGGAGGGCAGTTTTATGGGCGAAAGAGTGTGGGAAACCATCAGGCTGAAATTCGGCAGGTTCCTGGAACCTCCCGGAGACTCAGGCTGTCTGAACACAGCCTCGAACTAGAAACCTCAGAATAGCAGTCTATACTGAACTTATTTATTTAAAATTAGGTCAACACCACCCCCCCCCCAACCCCAACCCCCCCAAGCAAAACCAAGAAATGGTATGGTCCAGACAGGGAGGGAAGACTCAGGCCTTGTAGCTCACCTGCCTCTGGGCTGAAGTTTCCCCCCTGAATTCCCAAAAGGGAGACGCCCACTTAGCTTTAAAATGTATACCACCGATGCCTGGTTAAGCAATTAATGCCATTAGTTACAGTGAAGTCTACGGGAGAGACGATAGGAGGCAGAAACGTGGGCTGGTGGCTCGGTCCTGGGGTTCTGGTGGACAGCGCCCTTCAAGACATCCGTCTCACAGCGGAAGCCAGCGGATTGGCCGCCGGTCTCGTCCGGTGCTTCCCAACAACACCCAGGCAAGCGGGACTTCGGGTCCGGTTGACATCTGCTGGTTTCCAGCAGTCCGGACCCAGCAGGTGAGAGGCGGGGGGGGGGGGGGGGATCTGAGGGATCGCGTTCCTTTCCTGGCCCAGTCACACGGTCCCTGTAAACCTTCCTTTGAGCCTTTTATCCCATCTTCCACAAAATTCCTCAAATTTCTTTTTTCGCCACGACTCAAGCTGGTTTCCGAAAAAACTTTTCGGTGCGTTTCACGATCCCAGGGGCTCGTTTCCCCCCCCCCTGCTGCGAACATATTTATCAATTCGCCCCCAAAAAAACTGTGCGGATGGGAGCACAGTTTCTCACAGGGAAAGCAGATGGCAAACTTATTTTTGTGCATCATTTGTAAATAATTTCTAAATCTCTTTATCTGGTCTGAGGAGATTGCTGGAATCTACATCTGGGGTTTTTCTTTTTTTACGTAATTGTTTCCATGTTGCACCGTGGACTCATCCAGGGGTTTGAAGAAGAGGGGAAGCGAGAGAGAGAGAGAGAGAGGAGAGAGAGAGAGAAAATCTAAGGGATCCTGTCATAGGCGATGTTATATCGCCACTGTTGAACATCATCGGATTGTTTAAGGCACTGCAGGCCTCTGGCGGTGGATTACCGTATTTAATGCATATCACAGTTTCTCTGACAGCGTAGGCCGGACCCTAAATTTAAGAAACAGCAGGCGGGGTCTGGGAGCAAGTGTAGGGGGTGGGGGTTTGGAGAATGCTGCTTGCTGTAGTGTACGGCAGGTTCTTCGCCATGCTGGGATTCTTCAGTTACCATCGGATGTGTGGGAAGTGTGTGTATGTGTGTGTGTGTGAGCGTGAGTGTGTGTCTGTAGGAAGTGTGTGTGTGCACGTGTGTGTGTGTGTGTGTGTGTGTGTTTGGGAAGTGTGTGTATAGGACGTGTATGTGTGTGTGTGTGCGGGATGTGTGTGTGTGTGTGTTTGGGAAGTGTGTGAATGCGCATGTGTGTGTGTCTGTGGGAAGTGTGTGTGTGTGTGTGTGTGTGTGAGCGTGAGTGTGTGTCTGTGGGAAGTGTGTGTGTGTGTGTGTGTGTTTGGGAAGTGTGTGTATAGGAAGTGTATGTGTGAGTGTGTGTGGGATGTGTGTGAATGCGCATGTGTGTGTGTCTGTGGGAAGTGTGTGTGTGTGTGTGTGTGTGTGTGTGTGTCAGAGCTCATCCTGCAGCAAGGCCACTGTTTTCCCATAAGAGCTGATAACATTCTCAGCCGTGTTCCAGGATTAAGCCACAGAAAGAGCAGGGGACAACCTGTCCTCCCTCCTACACCTGTACATCCATCAAAAGCCTGATGGGCTTGTGGGATTTGGGGTAATTTGGGGTTCTCTTGGCTTGAACTCGCCCACCAGCTCGTCCAGTGCACCCGCCCAACTCTCCAAGGGGATGGGGGGGGGTCCTTCTTCTGATCCATTCACCAAATTCGCTACTTCATAAGATCTGAAGCACTTCTAAAGGACTGTGACCTAGATGGGGGGGGGGGGGGGGGGGGGGGGGGGGGGGGGGGGGGGGGGGGGGGGGCGTGGAGAGGGTTTGTCGCAAGAAAGACCCCCCCCCCCCCCCCCCCTCCCCCCCCCCCCCCCCCCCCCCCCCCCCCCCCCCCCCCCCGAAGTGCTTTCGAACCAAACCGCTGCGGCATTTCCTCTCTCCGCCGTGCATGATGAAAACCAGAACAATAGCAGAATGCTAAAACCCTCCCGTCAGCATGGGTGGAATAAACGCATAAAATAAAATAAAAAAAGATAAAAGTTTAGCCTTGCTGAGCAGACTTATTTATTGCTTAAAATGGCCTTAAAAAATCCGGCCTACTGATTTTTTTTTTTTTAAATATATGGTTTTGTTCTTTATATTTGACAGCATGGACCGTGGCCACATCTGTGATTTACCATCAGTGCACATGGCAACTGAGATGCTGCCTATTTCCACTTCCCCTTTTGAAGTGTGCGCACGGTTTCCTTTGCACAGCTCACGGCACAGGAAGACAGTAGCCTTCACAGGAAAGAAGGAAGAAGGCCCACAGTTCCTCGGGGATGCATTGTAAAGTGTACCTATGAATAGGAAAAATCTGACAGCACTCTATGGTATTGTGCTTTACTGATTCCAATGGCTCACGCGAAGATAGTTTTGTGCTGCTGAGGAACTCTATGGTATAATCTGAACCAGCAGGAAGTTAGTGAGGAAGATGGGAAGGGATCATTTACTCCACCTGAATTTTTATTGGGCTTCAGCATTTTGCCCTGTTTTATGGGCATAATGAGTGCTTGCATACCAAATGGACACTATAACGTGGATGAGGACGTTGGGAGAAAAACAATTTTTATTTTTGGCATAAATTGGTATAGAAAGATTTGAATTAAACTGCAATTCTGCTATGCTTTTAGACTGACTGCTTTTGTGTCTTGAGGTTGGCAATTTTTTTGTGTGTGTGTGTCTTCGCCTCAGTAGTTGGGCCAATAGAGTTAACAGAAGATAGAGTGATCGGTTCAAAAGCGTGGGAACTAGTGTGGATGTTGCATTACCACGGGGCCTTCTATTATGGAATTATTTATTACAGAGGATACATGTTAATCACTTTTTCCCATTGAATCATTACAAATAATTTTTTTTATGTGTGTGTGTGAGGAAATAGTGTATTGCATACACTGAGCAGCACTTTACAGTTCATCCAGTCTCATCATGATAAGCCTCCTTTGTGATCAATCACCCAGCCCCTACCCCCACAGCATGCCCATAGCCATCATAGTTTGGAAGTGACTGTCCCATGATTCATAATCATAACGCATAACTAACACTAACCATTATGCTGCACTGCTGCCCAGATAAATAAGTCATGATTCCTCGTCTACATGCAGAGGAGAACAGCATCGTGCCTCTGGGATAGCTCTGCTGGCAGAAGCAGAGCAACGCTGGCAATGCTGCAGCGCTTCATAATTGATAAAGATGGCGTTTTTGGCAGAGACTGGGGCCTGTTTCGCAAAATGCTCGAGGTGGGGAAAGACGTGTCAAGCGATTAAAGGTCGGAGTCATTTATTGCCTGAAGATGCTGAAGTGGAAATCATTCAGAAGTGCTTTTCATCTGTCTGTTTTTATTTTTATTTTTTTGGTTTTTAATTTTTTTTTTTTTTCGTTTTTTTCGCTGGTAGCTGCGATTCCAGTTATGACCGGTTTCATCACGTTTATTCCTGTGCTAATCATGCAAGGCTGTAAATAATAAAGCCAGGCATGCATGTTGAAGCATTAGATTGGGCCGCTTGCTGGGAATATCTGTGAATATACAGCATCGCTGTCAGCCAGTCATAATCAAATATTTCTGTCAGTTATGGTATAAATAGTATAACTACAAAATAAATGGAACAATTAATTGAAATATACGTGTGCCTGAGGTTATTTTTAGAAAAATAAGATTTAGAAGATTTTAAAAAAGAAAAAAAAAACGGACAATAGCTCTATAGGCTATATGCTATTTGGACAGGCTCCAGGCAAAGAAGGTGTTAAAAATGGCTGTTTTTGCTCTTTATTTTACTCATTTGATACATTTCACGAGTTTAACTTTCGTCCCAAATGGGTTGAAATGGAGTCCTTAGGTACAACTGCCATGTGGGTAAAGTTGTATACTTATGAGATGAGAGGTGACATCATGTTTTTTCAGTGCCCATGTCATTTGAAAATAGGTTCCCATGGTGAGCTGAGAATCGCTCTGTTGTGACATCACTGCTGTTACTCTAACCGTGGAACACTGGGAAAGAGGCACTTAATGCCAAACTGTTCAGGGTACTTATATTATACTTACATAGTTTGGATATAAAATACCGGTTAAAACAAGCCTCCATTTGTGCATTTAACCTCCTGAATCTGATCTCAAATTCAGGAACCATCAAGATAAAACTTTCTGAAAAAAAAAACAACAAAAAAAAAGGAAAATGTTTCCCTGTTGCTAATGCTGCCAAAATATTATTTCTAAAATGTATTATACCGTCCTTGGAAAACAGGGCAGTGGGGAAAAAAAAATAAAAATAAAAGCAGTGAATTCCGTAAAGCACCAGAAGTCTGCAAAGAGGCCAATGGTGTAATCATTTCCATATCAGCACATTGATCGCTTTCTCAGAAATCCAGGCCTCCATGTGCAGGAGAACAATGCTTTTAAAAAAAAAATCTGTCAATCACAGAAGACAACGACAACACAATTTCATGGTTACACAACGAAGTTCACGAAAGACGACAACGAAAACAAAAAGCACGCGAAAACAGCTTTGAGAACAGCTGCGCTGAAAATGCAGAAATGTCTTTTGACATGTTTCCACGGTGTTTGCCTGTCTGAAATTTTCATTGCCGTCAGTTTTCATCAAAAGCACACGCTGGCAGATTTCATCATTTAAGAAGAATAAAAACATGTCCAAAATGTATGAAATAACATGACCAGAATTATATTCTGTCAAGGGATCTCAATGCATTGCTTTCCTTGCAATCAGTAAGAAAATAAAAAAGATTTGACTACAGCTCAATTGATAGAACTAGGAAGCAAGAAAAAAAAAAAACATTTTATGTGACCCAAAGTGTTCAATTTTTTTTCTTTACTTAAATAAATTAGATTTTTCTAAAACCTGAACAGTAGCCCCTCAGAGTTTAAACAGTCTTGGCAAACTCTGAATAACATGATACTTATTAAGCTTTAATGGTGTTGGGAAGAGTGCTATTCGTCTTGTTCAGATCTTCCCTGCGCATAATTAAGAGAGGCAAGAGGACTTAATCCCTGCAGTGTACATCCAGCTAAAGGCTAATTTTCATTAAAAAAAAAAAAAAAATTTTTAAAGTCTCTGCCCTTTGAAGACAATTTTAAATTCTCCGGGCACATTAAAGCATTTCCCTGTGATACTGAGTGAACAGCGAAGCATTGGGCATAATTCAATATGGGGAGGCCTGGGACGAAGCCGACTCCAGCCCCGGCCTCTGCATTTATTCGATTTGCTTCTGAAGTGCGGCGCAGTTGTTTTGACTGCCCGATCAGGGCCTCTGTGTGCGCGGCAGCAGCAGCGGTGGCACCGAGGATAGTCCTGTCGCCGCTCACGTCTTGGTGAAAAAGCGTGGTCGTGACGACAAACCAGGACAAAGTGTCAGTGCAAAGGCCCATTTTTGTTGGCTACAGACGACAGTAAGCGGGACAGCTAGACCATAATGCAACTGTGCCTGCGAATGGGCTAAGAGTTTTGCATACTGCGCCTTTAAGTGAGAGTTAGCGGTGGTAGCTTTATTTTCATGCATCATTATGGCTCTCGGTCATAACTTTAAACTCAATTTTTTGATTATCAGGTGGTTTGAATTTTCATATAATATGTAGGTATTTTTCGTGCCATAAATATATTACATTGGGCATAAAAATGTGTTCCATAAAAATATCGCGTTTCCATTATTTTCTCCCTATACGGTTTTGCAAATTAAAGGCGCTGAAATATTGTTATATTCTTACTTATGTGAGCCCAGTGGAAGCACCTGGATTTAATAAATGTGTAGTGATACTTTAACTTGCAATTACTTACAGTGAATTAAAACAAAAATATATCTGTGGGACCACCCCGGCATTTTAAACAGAACCACATGCCACGTGCATTGTGCAAAACAAAAATAAATAAATACATAAAATAAAATAAAATAAAATAAAATAAAATAAAAATCTTTAAATCAAACATTACATATAGTCACCCCGCCTTCTCCCTCTGGTTGCCTGGGAAACGTTTTGTTGTTGGATGGTTCGGAGCAGGGTGCCGTGGTTCTGTTCACAGTGGTGTGGACGTGTGGTAGCTGATTGTGTGAAGATCACTGTACGCTGCCTCAGAAGATGGTGGGCTCATTTTGGACAGCGCTGCTCATTTGGGACAGCGACCCTCGATGATCCACGGTGGCCGAGCAGCTGACCCATCGTAGACCAGTAAACTCTCACCTCATATGCTAAAGTACTGTGACCTCATAGAGCAGCATATTCCTACCTCATAGACCAAAGTACTGTGACCTCATAGACCAGAGTACTGTAACTTCATAAACCAGAGTACTTTAGAAGGCAGACAAAGCTGTACCACCAGCACACCTGTACTGTAATTGCAGTCATTACAATGCATGCCCCCTGGTGATATGCAAAGTGAGTAAGCTAGTGAACACATGACCCTTGGATCAGACGACAGCAAGATCGAAAACCACAATAATCTCCTCTCCTTGTGTTGGCTTCCATTTTCAGGAAGATAGCCAGCACATGTAGAGCGAGAACAGAAACTGTGCTTCCAGCAAAACTGGCAAAAGTATTCAAACAAAAAAAACAAAAAAATAGGCAACTTAGCAGCTTCAAATAGGAACGAGGGGTTTTAGACAAAACAATGGCTGAAATCCCAACTAAAACAAGCCACCAAACTTATAAAATTCCATTAAGGTCCTTTAACAGGATTATATTGGGTATCCCGTACTGGGATTTTACCTTGGCGCTATTCCGCGGTGTTCCGTGCATTCTGGAAACACTCGATCAATATTTCAGTATTAACCTTCATGTTCTTCCCCAAGAGTATTTGTAATTACTTTCACATCCATTGAGCATCATTTAAAGCAGCAGTAAAAAAATAAAATAAAAAAAATTAAAAAATTTAAATAAAAAAAAACCTATTGATCTATGCATAGAACTAAAAATGCTGTATAAGGTTAAGTATTATATCGGCTTGTGTTTCATGAGACGGCACACAAAAACCAAAGAAAAAAAAAGAAAGCCTAAAAGTTAATTGTGCTATTTTTCTACATGCCCTGAAGATGGAAAGTGCCAACATCCACCCCTGTGAGGCCCGCCAAGCTCCAAAAATGGAAAAAAGTGGGAAAAAGACAAAAAAAAAAAAAAACTGAAAATATAGACATATATAGGACATTTCATTATTTTCTATTATAACTTGCACAAATGCGCAGTTGTTGTTTTTTTTTTTCTTCATTTTTTAAAGGGTGGATTGTGCGTATTTTAATCATCGAGTGTCTTCATAAAGTAATCTATTCGGTTAATTTGATTACAACCGTTTGTAATGTGACCCTGGGCTTCATATCACTAATCAAATCACACAGCTTCCTCCATAAAAAAACTTAAATAAATAAATATAAAAACTCAGGGCGTGCTGGTGGGATTTCACACTACAGTCTATCCGAGTCTCTCTCAGTTTAAACAAGTCCTGGTTTATTAGATTATGGGTTGATAAAGCGGAATAGGGCTACAGTTTTATCACATGGGTTTTTGCTACTGAAATGAGAACTGATGTTTTAGTAAACACGGACCACCAAGGATAGAAATATAATGGTTTACTTGAGCCCAGTATAGGAAATTAATTATGCTATTTGTGTTAGAGGTACTCTGTCATCGTTAATTTTACACTGCAAACGTTCCTTGTAAGGGGTTTACCTTGTAAGGGGCGGCAGTGTAGTATAATGGGTAACCTAACAGTCACAGGTTCGATTCCCGGGTAGGACACTGCTGTTGTACCCTTGGGCAAGGTACTTAGTCTGCATGGCTTCAGTATATATTCAACTGTATAAATGCAGTGTAAATGCAATGTAAAAACGTATGTAAGTCGCTCAGGATAAGAGCGTCTGCTACATGCCTGTAATGTAAAGCAATGGGATTGTTCTGTGTCTCTGAGTTTATTCAAATAACAGATTAAACATGCAAATACTATGCTTTCTAAATAATAATTTACCCCTCCTCTCCCAACATAATATGTCTGGCTGTCATAACCAACTATAGTGTTTATTTATTTGAAGGTTCTGTCAGACTAACATGTTCTTCATATTTATAGCAATATTTATTTGGGTGGAATCAGAAGGCTTCTTCACTTCATAACACTTTCACACATTCAAGGGCTCAGTTTGAAATTGTGTGAAAGTAGCAGGGAAGCACGTGTGTATGTGTGTGTATAACACATGAGAAATCCAAATTCTTATTTTCACCTGAAAACACACTTTCTATGTGTGAGGGAAGTGTGCGTTCTTCAGCAGGAACACAAAGGCCGTCTGTCTTTGTGAAGATGATGGGTTAATAATAATTTATCCAAAGCAAGAAATAAAAACAATACAAATACAAAGGATAACAAAAAGCATAAATAGTAGTAGTAGTAGTAGTAATAAATGAACAAGAACAGGAATGTATTCCTTAAATCAAACATTAAATGGCTCTTCATGAAAAATCTAATCAAATCAAATCAGTTTTATTTGTATAGTGCTTTTTACGAAAAACAGGGCATATTTGTGACAGTTAACTTCATGTGTAGACAACAAACCCTGGGTGTTCCACACAGACTAAGAAGAGAGGGTAATAATAATAATAATAATAATAATAATAATAATAATAATAATAATTCATGCATACATATGTACATAAAAAAATTAAATGTTTGTAAGTTGTAAGTGTGTGTGTGTGTGTGTGTGCATGCATGTACTTCTGTGCGTGTGTGTGTGTGTGTGTGTGTAATATTATCACTTTCGATATATATATTTAATCTCAGGGTTTCCTGTCTCTGTATCGAGTCTCCCAAATGTACATGCGGAATCAATCCGGTAAACAGGGGCATGCAGCACCACATCACCACAGCCGATTTGCACGGTTAGCTGACCATTTGGCAAGACGTCGTGTTTTTTAAGCAAGACAAAACAGCCAGTAGATTTCAACTTGCTGTAATAGCCCTTTCTCCTATACGTACCTATACGTATTTTTAAAATTATTTTATTATTATTTTATTGTACTTTTGCAATACCTGGCTAACATAAAACAGGCACATAATTTGGCAGCTGACTTCATTTTTCTGTTGTTATAATTCAGGGCCGAATCAGGAAATCCAATCAAATGGGGCATAGAACTTCCCACAGCAAGGTTTTAATGCAAACATTTTAATGCATAAAACTATCTTTTTTTCACTCAGGCATTAATAAGAATAATAATTCATTGTTCTGCTTATTTAGGCCACATTTTTTCACGTGTGCTCAAAAATGTGTGAAAAGTTTTAAATATGTCAAAAGAACAAAATGAAGGCAATATAATAAATGTATTAAATACCAAATAAAACTAAACTAAAATGATTAAAAACAAAATTTCAAGAATGAAAGTTATCAAAAATACATAGGATTTAAGTGATTAATTATTAAGGGCTTATTAAGCGCTTATTAAACACTTATTACTGTTTAATTAAGTGATTATAACAGTCAAGGCTGGTGTAAAGGCATCCATCAGTGAGGGAACAGGTTTCTCCACCCCGATGCGGTCGCACACCACACAGAACACATTTGGTGCTCACCTCCTGGTCTGTTTATCCAGATCTTTCTGTACAGCCTGAGACAGACAGAGATGCATCGGGTTTGGCAAAAAAACGTCACAGTGGAGCAATCCCACAAGCCCAGCAGATGAAATCTGGAATTTTAGCATTTTTATTTATTTTATTCACCCCTTGAACATGTTGCTTGTTATTTCCAAACAAAAATAAATGAGCTCTCTAGGGGTTTATGTAAGATATTAGAGAATGTTATCCATCAATGAATCTGCGGTACCGCCCAGGTAAAACACAATGGTGCAGGGGCAGGCTACAAGGTTACTCTTTTTCAATATGGGACGAGGGGGAAAAACATTCCTAATAATTTTACAAAGTCACAGATAATTTCTCAGAATTACAATGTCCGCAACACTTCTTTCTGTACAGTAATCTGCTGCGTAAAGACTGCAGATCACATGCAAAGTGTGTCGAAATGCTGTTGCAGTAGCGCTCAAATACTAGGGGCAAACGGTCAGGCTTAAACTTCAAACTCTTCTTTTTTCCCCCCATCTACATGTCTTTTGAATTTATGCTTTCTCCGGGAAAAAAAAAAAAACAAAGAAAAGAAAAGGGGGGAGGAAAATGCTTTTGCTTTAGCAGTGAACCAGAAGCGGCGAGCGACTGGATCTCATTTCGGGGTGAGTGGCGACCGTGCTGCCGGACAGACCCCGGCAGGTTCAGGCACATGTGGTTTGCGTTTCCAAGAAAAAGAGCTGTCGTTCACATTTCCTGATTTAAAATTTCCTGATTGATAGAGAGAGTGGACAAGAGGGGCTGGGGGGATGGGGGGGGGGGGGGGGGTTGGTTGGCGGGGGGGGACTACTTTTTTCTGCAGGTTCTCTTTCTTCAGAAAAAGAAGAGAGGGTGTAGATCTTAAAAATGAAGGGATGAAGGGGAATTTTTAAAAAACGAGTGTCGGGTGGGGAAGAAAAAAAGTGTCCTGGAGAGACCCTGCCGGGCTCTAAACAGGGATTTTTACGACCTGGGGGTGGCGGTTTTTGTTTAAAACGCCATAACGTTTTATGAGGTGAAACATGGATCTCACTCTTACCTGTGAAAATAACGGCAGTTCGGGGTCATTTCTGTATTGCAGCCATCTGTGTTCAGCTCCTGTTGCTCCGGCTGATCGGCTACCTTTAGACCCAGCTCCCGCAACCAGAGTCTAAACCACCCCGCATGCCCGCATCCTTCTGTAAACAAGAGGGACAACTGACACGTCCCCCAAGACCTAAAAGGTCATGTTCTCCATGCTTCATATATTTTTGGTGGGGTTTTTTTGGGGGGGGGGGGGGGGGCTACCAAGACTCAGACTTACGAGGAGTATTGGAGACCATCGTGTTAGGAAGTGCAGCTCTCGCAAGAACCCGGGCCAGGTATGAAAAGGCAGTACCACTCTCACTATCTGTCATGTTTTTTTTCCACTCAGAAATTTCTTGTTTTACTACTTTAATTCTTCCTATTTATTTCCGGCCCATTCCGCTTAAAACCGTTCTTGTCCGGTTCCATCGGTTGTTGTTTTGCGAGGCCGGTCTGAACTGACTGCTGAATTTGATCTTACTTAGCTCTGTCACTTGACCTCACCCTTGCCCCCACACACACACACACACACCTCCAGCTACCGCACGCTGGGGCTAAAAAGGTTAAACCTTCTTATTCTGTCAACATACTGTAGGGTATGACCCTGAAATATGGGAAGTGAAAGGAGCTCTTTCTAGACCCTCTCCAAAATATGCTGCGTGCAAAGTGAGATTAAGAAAATAAACTTTAAACCGATGGCTTTTGTGCCAGCCATTCCACATAAATACACATCAATAATAATAATAATAATAATAATAATAATAATAGTAATAATAATATTTTATTGTGACAAATAATAATAATGACATGTAGAGTTATATATAGTACATATTTCATTGAGAACTCAAAGGTTTTTTTAAAGAGAGAAAAGGTCATAAACAGAAAAGACTTTTTTTTTTAAATAGCACGCACAAAATAAATCACATCAACACGCCTCACTGAAAAGTTGTGTTTTTCAACATGACATTTTCAACTGATTTCGCCTGTCTCATATGTGTTAGGGGACAACAAATTATGCAGTGTTGTGCTTACTGAACGGGCGTGGTACTGACTTTAATTTGAACAAATTGACAGATCCAATGTTCGTCTTCACAATTTTGTCCATATTTATATAAGCCAACCTCTACAAACACTGCAAATCTCGGGCCTGTCTGTTCTTCCAATAACACGAGGCTGTGCCAACAGTTAATCATCACACTCTCCATGTTTAGATACCTGACCATATGATGTCCAGAGAATTAAATTCAGGTGCTGCCCTGCTCAACCCTGGGCTATAGTGTCGATTAAAAATAAATCTCGTGTTTCTCCGTCCTTCCAAAGGTCAGACCTGAGTGAACGATAACAGTCACATGCCCCTGCCTCAAAACCAACATATTATATTGCAGGGCCTAACTCAGCCTCAGATTCCCACAGGAAATGAAATTAGGGTGAATGTAGTCACACTCCACACATTTCCAGCTATGTCCAGGGTATTTCTTTTTTTTTCTCTCTTTTTTTTTAAAAAAAGCAAGAAAACGCTGTCGTACACTTTCACAAACTCGCGTTCGGCTTCCCTCATCCCAAATCCCTTCTGGCCAATCCATTTGGCTCTTTCGTCCAAACCACAGGCAGAGAACCTAGACAGTTGAAACGAAATCGCCCAATGAAACAATGGCTGGAATTGGAGCGTGAATATTTTTGAAAACAACAGCAATAACGGAAAACAACTGGCATTTGCGATGCAATTTAGCGTTTTTTAATTTTTTTTTTTACAATCCAATAAATAATCAAGAATGCAGACTTCTCACCGTAAAAGTTAATGTGGTGTGTAATACGACAATTGGTGTCAGTCCACGTTTGTTTGCACACAAATGAAAACTGAATTTCACGTACTTCAGCTCATGATACGCATGCAACAAATATAAATGGGACTCATCAGGACACTGTCCTGTAATTGTTTTGTTAGGCATATTTTTTTCCCCTGCACTGAGTGGACTTTACTTTCACAGAGGCAATTTACTGCAGAGGGGTTTTCTTCAGAAAATGAGTGTAAAACTTTATAGCGCTTGTAAAGGGCATGCTGTGAAGACTTGTGCTTCTGTGTGAGTGCAGCGAATGCACCATTTCCCCCCCCCCCCCCCCCTGCCCCACCCTGCACTCCCCCCCCCCCCCCAACACACACACACACACAAGAAAAACAAGGGATTATGGAACCACTCACCAAGGGTCAAGACTAGTAGTAAAAATCACTCTGAGCTACTGGGTATGGCTGTATTAAGCTTGTGATATATTAGTTTAATACTGCTACAATTCTGTTTTTGCTTTTGTACATTTATGTTTTTTCTCTGTGCAATTGTTATATGATGCTTTTAAATCTTTGCTGCAACCTAGGCCAAATCTCCCTTGGATTTGGATTCCTTATCTTATCTCGAGGGAATTTTCTGGTGAAACAAAGGTAAAATATAATCAATAAAACACATAAACACACGCACACACGTGCACACACGCACACAAGTACAAACACACATACACACACACACACACCCATGCACACACAAGTACAAGCACACATGCACACACATGCACACATACGTACGCACACACACAAACATGCACACATGTACACTCACACACACTCTCTCATACGCACAGGCACACATACATGCACACACGTACACACACACATACACGCACACACACACATACGCACACACGCGCGCGCACACACACACACACACTAGCTCAAATCTTGCATTTAGAAACAAGAAAATGTACAATTCCAAAATGAAATATAAGGCCACATTACAGCTCAAACTGACTGAAGCTGTTTGCTATTTTATGGTTAAGACACAGATCAAGATAAATCAATGGAAAGCACGGTTATGGTATTTCTCTGCTTCCATGAAATCAAATTAAGTCAATTCTACATATGAACTCACGGTTATTCATGTTGATCATGTTACAGTCTGTGAAACATATTTACCCTCTTTGTTTTCCTAAAAAAAGATCAGTTTTATGATTGCTCCATAACTTTTTACCTATTCGCCATTTTAACCCTGAAATCCCTACAGAATGAATTGGCAAGCACCAACAATCCCAGTATGTATCAGACAGGATATATACTGTATATAATATTGATACGTAGTCATACATTTCTGGTATAATCTTAAGATTCATATTGATAGAGTTGTGTTGTAGCACTATCCCTAGTCATCGGCCGCAAAGACTGCCTACATACCCTTCATTTGGAAACTAGCCATACTGGCAGCTAATAAACACCAAACTGATTTTCTTTTCTTTGTTCCTTTGTTTTATCTTTATTTGGTCCATTTTAATAGCAGAAGGCAATATTTTTCACAAGTATCTTGGTTCAGTTGCACCGGGCGCTAAGCTCATTCAGCGGCAAGTAAAATGTGCAGCACTTGATAAAGGTCTTTTGGACCTAGCAGCAAGTAGCGCAACAGGATAAAAATAAAAAAAAAACTCAAGAGCTTTGGTTGAGGAGGCCGAATCTTTTTGCAGTGTCGCCTTACGGGTTTTTAATTCATAAAGTTCCCCTCAAAAACAAATGAATAAATAAATAAATAAATAAATAAATAAATAAATAAATAAATAAAAAGCAACTTTACTCCCAACATGCAGTGGGATGGTCAGCATTGATGTTCCTGCCGTCCTCCCTAAACTCTCTCAGAGGAAACAGCCTGACAGTTGATCTAGACTGACAGTTGTGTGCGTAACTCCAAAGAACGTGTGTTCACGGGGAGGTTGCTTTATGGCTGTTCAGTGCACACACCCCCCAGGAACATCATGTTCACATATGTGCGCCCTGTGGTGAGAAACACAGATTTAGGTTGATTTTATTTTGCTTTTAAAAAAAATAAAAAATTTTGTGTACAGGTTGTATTGTATTTTCAGAGGTGACTCCTAGAGAACGATCCTCTTCCACTACACTGTAAAATGTCCAGTGTTAAATCAACTCTTACAGAGTACATATGGTCCAGAGTGGGATCGTTATGCACTTTGTTATTAACAAGTCGAATTAACACTGGACATTTTAACACCGGGCATTTTACTGTGTACCCATGCTAATGACTTATTTTACTTTGCAGAGACACTTGTTGCAAAAACACAAGCCTTCCATTAAACGTCCTCAGGGTACCAACTCCGGTTGAATGTGATTGTGATTAGCAAGGGCATTGCTAAGGATTCCGGGTGGCCTCAAAGAATATTGCTGTGCCCCCCCCCCCCCACCTTTTTAAGGAAAAAATAAAACATATTTTAGCTGTGGGCCCCGAGAATCGTCACCACCGTTCACCCCACTAGCGACGGTCCTGGTGACAAGCATTCTACAATATGACAGAAGCCCGAACGTACGGCCCAAACACAAATCTGACTCTCATACAGCTTCCTCTCCGGCTTCAGCTAGTGTCCCACCGGAAATGAGGATGAAACTCTGTCATGTAATGAACAGGGTTCACGCTGAGACTGAGACAAATACAACTGATTTACTCTGTGTGTGTGATGGTGAATAATGAAGTCCTGGTGTAGTGTTTCACTGACCCAGAATCAGTCTCTCTCTCTCTCTCTCTTTCTCTCCCCTTTCCTCTACCCTCATCTGTATCTTTCTATCTCTTTCTCTATCTCTCTCTCTCCCTCTCTCTCCCCTTCCCTCTACCCCATCTGTATCTTTCAATCTATTTCTCTATCTCTCTCTCACCCCTTCCCTCTTCCCCCATATCTCTCTCTCTCTCCCCCTCCTCTCTCTCTCTCCCCTCCCCTCTCTCTCTCTCCCTCTCTACACTAGGCTAACAGTATTTTGTCTTTGCAATCATTTTTCTCTCTGTGGTTGTTTCGTACCGGGGCTCGGCTCGATGGTCCTAATTCGGGGAGGGAACTGAGAGAGGAAACTGCTGCCGTCCTAATTGCTGTGTTGCCCCTGTAATGGCCACAGAACAGAGATATGTCTGGAGGCCGTCAGTACATCTGTACCTCTCTGAAGTGCCCCTCCGTCCCCCCTTCACCCCTGGGACGTCCCATTCAGTGAACCCTAATGATGAAATTCCTCCTGGGGCCCCAGTTAATTAAAAGGGCTAGAAAGTGGTTCTTTGTGGAGGAAGAAAGGCTAAGTGCATGGGTTTGAGTTCGGCTTGCTGAGGAATGGCAACTCTGAACAAGGGGACCTGGACAAACATTAATCATTCGGACGAAAGGATTAGATCCAAAATTTGACCCACCTGCCAAACACTGAATTTTCTAAATTGATTGCAGGTTTCCACGGTGGGGCAGAGTCAATAATTCTTTGACGGAGGAACGAAAAAAAAAAAGGGAGGTTAGCGATTGACCATTAGCGGGTCTACAGGCCCCCGTGGCAACGCCATTTCAAAACACAGACCCTCCTTCAATTCCAGACCCGATCCTCTCATTTCAGAAAGTTTGAAAGGACAGAAAAAGATCTCGAGGAGAAAAGAAGGGGAAAAAAAGACCACCAAACAGGAGTTTTCTCTTATTTTTTTTTTATTAACGGGCGGGTCTGTGTTTTGAAACTGGTCAGCGCCTGGCTCTGGTTTCAAATCAAAACTTTTGAACCCGTCCAACGACCGTGATGGTAAAAAAACCTGCAGCGATGCATTGTTTCTCTAGGGGCCCATGAGAGCTCCGATACAGGAATCGGAAATCCAAAGGAAAGATCGACTGATTGCAACAACATAGTGATGGGAGGAGGAGGTATCATGACACCAGAAGAAAAAACAATGGCTGGAGCAACACGTAGCTGTCAATCACTGTCTTGTTTTCTTGTTTCACAACGGAACACAATGATTGGTTCAACTCAGTGAATTGCACTTCCTGTGTGGTTCAGTACTTCCGCCCATTTTTGGTGTCAGTCACACTACTTTATTCCTCCCTCATTAGGGTAAAGGTCCTACTTTGGGTTTATTGTAAACCACAAATGAACTGCTGCTAGATTATAGATTATAGATAATAGATTTCCCTTAGCCTAAATACAGCCTTGGATGCTAACAGTCGCTTACTTATTTAATTTGTTGATGGATTCATGTTTTTACAAATGAGGAATTGGAATCAAGATAATAATGCAGTAATTATGCACCTAATTATTCTTTCACTCTGCGGAAAGCTGTGGCCTGTGGTTCTGCATTTTTGTGTGTGCAGCTGTGTGTGTGTGTGTGTGTGTGTGGACAGTCCCCCCTCCACCCGCCAATGCATTTTTTTTCCTACTGTATTCTGACGGGAGGAAAGCGGAGAGGGTTACAGATACTCATGGGATCACAGAACAGAGGTTGCCAGGGTGGAGAATCAAACCCCCCATGCTGAGGGGATTCGTACGCGGGTTGAAGGTTGGCCGCCTTGCAGACCGCACCACTCAGTTTCCACACGCCATCGATATTAATACACGGACTTAATTAACCACAGCTTCCCGTCTTCTTCCCCTTACATTTTCCACCAAAGCCTCTTTATAATCCTCACGGCGTGGAATGCTCAGTTCAACTGGCCACCCCAGTTTCAGGGAAGTGAAGAATACGCAGCTCTGGGCAGGCCTGAGAATGCAGAATTTGAAATCAGAACTGTGGTCACTACAGCTCCCCCGTGAGCGTTTCCGGAGCAGTGGAGTCAGATAGGGTCCTGTTTGTCAGCGTATATGCACGCTTGTTACCGGGGGCCTGGTAGCCTGGTAGGGTAGCCTTAGTGTTCGCCCACCCAAATCACATTACATTACATTACATTACATTACATTACATTACAGGCATTTAGCAGACGCTCTTATCCAGAGCGACTTACACAACTTTTACACAGCATTTTACATTGTATCCATTTATACAGCTGGATATGTACTGAAGCAATTCCGGTTAAGTACCTTGCTCAAGGGTACAACGGCAGTGTCCTACCCGGGAATCGAACCTGCGACCTTTCGGTTACAAGCCCAGTTCCTTACCCACTGTGCTACACTCCGTCCTATCACAGCACGGCAGGAAACACCCGACTTTTTACACTCGCACGCGACGACGGCCGCTCCTAAAAAACGGAAAGCAGGAAGGTGGACGCCACCTGCGCCTCTGTAGCCTTAAGCAGCCCGGAAAAACGCCGCCATTTCATTAATCAGCGTCGAAATGCGTACCCTTAACCAGCTGGGTTTAAATTAGGCCCAAACACCCCCACTGCGCTTCATCATCTTGACTTAATTTCATGGCTTAGGAACACCTGCACATGGGAATTTCTACACCCCCCCCACCCCCCACCCCCCTGCCCTCTCAAGCGAGCCATTATGACAGTGATTACTCAAATTGCAATTTACAATTACAATGCCATGGGACAGGACACATGTTTAAAACACATGTGTTTCCCAAAAAAAATCAAAACAGCTCTCCTACCAACTACTAACAAAGTTTCTGCACTTTACAACCGGGTGTGGTGGTTCAGCCAAGGTAAATGGGAGGGGGACCAGGATGTTATTTCGGTGGCCGTGGCCCACCCTGACCCTGCCCGTGCCCACGCCCAGGCTTCGCCAGCTGCAAACTTTAAGCCATCTGGAGGAGCAGCTGCGCAGCTCTGCGCAGATTGCTGCGTAAGAAGGATAGGGGGCTGCGCTGCTTGACTGCATGCAGTTAAGAACATAGGTTTGACCGTGCAAATCCTGCCTGTGAGAGGAAGAGGAAACTGGATGTGGCTGCAAACTTAAATGGGCTTTTTAAGAGTGCGGTAGAAAAATACAATTGTGAAATATTCCAAATATAAATAAATAAATAAATGAATCTAAGAAAGAAGAAGAAGAATCTAAAAAGATTACAGAGTAGAATGTGTATGAATCTAATTCGCGGCTGACGCAGCTGATTTGATGACACGGGGGTCAGGTGATCCCTGGGTGTTCAGAGATCTCGGCTACTGAACAGGCTAAGTAACTCTGATTAATGCTAATAGCCTCGGCAGGCTAACACAGTCGCCCCCAGCAGACCTGTAACTCACCCGCATCCCCGGCGGGTCGCGTCAGACGGCGGGACACAGTCTTCCCCCCCCCCCCCCCACACGCACACACTCCACACACACACTACCAGGATACATGGGGGGGGGGGGGGGGGGGGGGGATTTGGGGGAGGGTTCACTCAGCCCTGACCCCGTGGCTCAAGCTCATCGCCCCAGGGGTCCCACAGGACACAGCAGACTCACACACTGGCCTTAACTCACCACAGCAGCCCCCCCCCCCCCCCCCCCCGCGCAGACCGGCGGGGAGCGGCAGCCGAAACAGGGGTCACGTGCGCCGGGACATTGGGGGTGGGACGGGGGGCGGGCGTGTGACCCCGTGAGGTAACCGATCCGTGGTGCCATGTCGCCCGCAGATATTCGGGGTTACCAGCGAAGCAAGCGATTTGCCCCCTAATTTCAGTCTCGGAGAAGGGAGTCCAGGAGCCAATCAGGGAACGGTATTCCATTGTGACATCATCGGAACACGGCCAAAACTGAGGGGGAGGAGGAGCTCTTTAAATGGCCGCAATCTCTCCCCGCGGAGGTCACCCTTAACTTCGAGAAATATCATCTGATTCCTGTCAAACCTAATATATCCTTCATGTGCACGCTGGCCTTCCATAACACTTTATGACATGAGTAGAAAATACTCCCTTGATCATTGGAGCAATTTTTTCTTAGGTATTTAGCAACTAATTCAACTAATTCTTGAATTAGTAATTCAGCAGAAATTACAACTGCCAAGCAATGCCTAACAAGGCAAAACAATTAATTGGTTTAAATGATAACTTTTTGCTCAAGATGGATGAATTAGTCGATGTCTTACGAACAACAACATTTTGCCATTCATAAAATCACTATATATATATATATATATATATATATATATATATATATATATATATATATATATATATTGCATTGCTATTTTTTTAATTTTTTAAAATGAATTAGCAGTTTTTGTGCTGAGGTGCACAGACGGCCGATCTTTTGTACACCAGGCTCTCCTTCCTCAGTCCTCAGCAGTCGAGTCCTCTGAACTGCGACGACAAAGGACGAGAAAGTCTGAAGTTGACTTCTTCTATGAAAACCTAGAGTTCAGTTTTGCCGTGAATAGCCTCAAATTGACGGGTGACACGTTGACGTATTGTGTGTCGGGTAATTGCAGGCAGCTCTCGAATGTGACCTCTACGAGGAAAAAAAAAACGACGCCGGAATTTCGGACATATTTCAACGTGTGTAACTGAAATTTGGAACCACCATTAAAGTGTGGAGCGGATACTAGCGATGATTGCAAGGGCCGGGGGTAGGGGGGGTCAGTATTTGTCGAGGGGGGTAAGGCTATCCTTTATTTGTCAGTGCGGATCGTCCTGACGCAGGAACTGTTTGTCTTGAAAGCAATCCATCACTTTAAGAAATGGAATATTCCGGATTTTTTTTGAAAATATAAGCATTAGCAGCGTAACACAAGTGCTGAAATACCTTGATAATATATTTTAGTACGCTGTCAGAATATTCCGTAGCTGTAAGGGATTCCATCCGGCGTAGCTAACCTCCAGCAGCCTTTGCCAGAGTCTTCCCTCCCGTTCTTTCTCTGTTCTTGTTGCTTAAGTTTGACTTCTGGAAACATCCATTTCAGACTTGAAAGTGAGCGAAACCAAATTTTTTTATTTTATTTTATTTTATTTTTTTTAATTAAAAAAAAATTTTTTTTAGTTTTTTTTTTTCTTTTTTTGAAGAGCAGGCAGAACTATTCAACTGGAAATCACTGGAGTTTCAAAAAATAAATAAATAAATACAATGATACGCGCACATACCTCCAAAGAGTACTTCAGTGACCCAGGCGGTGTCGAGACACGTTAGGCTCAAAAACGATGGGGCGCACGTTTCGGCTGGGGGGTGCGCGTTTCGGCTGGGGGGTGCGCGTTTCGGCTGGTTACGCCCGCCGCCCTCATCGAGGGCCGCCCTGTCTCCCGTTTCAGACCGCCGCTCCAGAGAAGCAGGGGTCACGGGGTCATACGTGCCCGGCCTGACGAGAGCACTGTGTGCGAGATGCAGAAACATACCCCCCACACCCCCAAACCCCCCCCCGCCCGCCCGCCCTCCGCCCCCCAAACTCCTAACCCCCCCCGGGGCCCCCTTTCTCCTTACCCCCTCTCTGTGTTTGGAGCGGGAGAACAAGATGACCTCACAGATTGGAAAACCTGCGGGGATCAGATTTGGACTTCGGTCCAAGGAAAGGTCCAGAAGGTCAAGTTGGCTGCTTTTCAGGAGCCATTAGACGCTGCCTGGTGCCTTTTTATTAATGACCGATACGCTGGCCTTCGTTTGCCTGCTTTTTGCAGAGGGAGAGAGGACAGGAAAAGGGAGTTAGGTGCCATTAGTTCATCATTATGACATGCAGTTAAACTTTCTGAACTCTTCACCACACGTAGACCTTTGAAATGAATTAAATCAAGATAATAATGGGCAAGGTGGGTCGCAAAGTGTAAATTATCGTGATTGTCATTAACTGCTGTATTGCCTATGTACTTGTGTGATTTATTTGTAGTTTAGCACTTTTTTGTCTATGCTCTTGCCTGTAAATTATTGTCTATATGAAGACCTTGGATATGGAGATATTTAGTTTCAGTAAACAGCTTTTCTCTTTCATCGAGGCTATACAGATTTAGCTTTAATGCAAAGCAGATCGTTTTGGCGCTCTTTGCGACCATGAATCACGAAATACCTCCGGTGATGTATTACATGGCGTTGTTGCCGCTAAAAACAGCATAGCTAATATTTCTCAACCAGAAGCATTGATTAACTTCTTGCTCTTTACATCCCTGTTGGCTTTGGCTTGCACGGTACATTTGGATGAAATTAACGCGCTGTCGTGAAGCATGAAAGCCGCTTTTAGGGGAAAATGAAAAAAAAAATGAAAAAAAATGCTAAATGAATATCGATATTTAATGCATCAGTTTGGTGAAAGAAGAGAGAAAATGAATCTGTGCAGCCTGAATGTTTTATGGACAATTTAATTCATGCTCGCTGCTTGAACGTTGTCTGAAATGCTGTACATCTGCATTTGAATAAGTCTAACCGCAAATCAGCCTCTTTGTCATACTCAAATTTTGTGCGGGACCGAAGAATGAAAATTACATATACGTTTTTTTTTTTTTTGTTAAATAACATTTCTAAAAGCAAATCAGCCGCGAAACCGTCCGTTTCGGATTTCCCGATCTCTCTGGCTGGCGCGGGGCCGAAGGACAGCCGCGCACGTACATGCGATCGGAGACAGTTTTATTCCTTCAGAAAAGTGAGAAACGACCATCTGAGCGCACCGCCGAAGGAAGCGCCAGAGCGGAGCGTTTCCAGAAGTTTTTTTTTTTTTTTTACGAAACCGGGCGGACGTTTTTACGGGCCGCGGTAGCGCCGCCAGCACGCCCGGCCGCCGCTAGCACCTGCGCTCGGCTCGTCTTCGTCCTCTCCGCCGTCTCCGCCGTCCCTTCTGCCATTTTCCCCCGAAACTTTATTTAAAACGCACGGCTCGGGACACCTTTGTTTCACCAGGCAAGTCATTAAGAACAAATTCTTATTCGCAATGGCGGCCTGGCAAGCGACAAAAGCCACTTAAGGGAAGGGGAGGAGGGCTAGAAGATAAAAAAACATGTTATAAGCACAAAATACATCAATAACAACAACTAAACATAGGCACATGAAAACACAGGCAAGCAAACAACAGCCAACAAACGAGATATGGAGGACAAAAAACCCCATGAGAGTTTTATGGGGATATTACACGGCCGAGATAGAGGTCAGGGTTCACAGCGCGACAGCACTACGGTCGTCATGTACACGACCACACCCCTCGTTTGATTTTACGCAATGTTCTTTCTCGAAGAACATAAAAAAAGTTATGACAAACTGCTTATGGTATCCGGAGCTCTTTTTTCCCTCTGTGTCTTAGAGGCAGTATTGAAGCCAGGCCTGTTGAAGAATGCCCACCAGCCCGTTTCGCTACTGTTGGACACTGGCTCGTATTTACATACGCCACCTGGAAACGGTTTCCAAAGGTGCTCGGGCATGTGGGCCAGCCCTCGGAGTATTGAAGACACCTGGAAGAGCAGGAGCCCTGATATGCAGGCCCTGTGCGGAGCCTGGTGGAAGCTCGCAGGCTCAGATTCGTATCCGAAAAACAGGATCAGGGCAAATCAATCAGCGGGGACTTTCAGCGGCCTGTCGGGTTCTTCAGAGGTCAGAGTTGTGTGTGTGTGTGTGTGTGTGTGTGTGTGCGTGAACCAACAGAGGGATGGCAGTAATTGTTTTCCATTTTCATCACTGCTAAGGGACACAATTAATCAACAGTTCCCCGTAGTTCTGTATCAATTGTGAATTTTTTTAAGGCAGCACTTGACAGATGAGTATATATTTATTTTTTCATTTACTGGTTTCTTTTAAAATGCAATGTAAAAACAAACCGAGACTAATTTGAGATTAATGTTGTGGTCAGTGGGGACCCTGGACAGAGTGCATGTTGGATAAGAGCTTGCGTTAGGACCTCTCTGCAATCACGGACGGGATGCTGGAGTTCAGCAGGTTTTCGCCTCCTCGTTCCAAGTGAAGAACCGGGCAGCTTCATCAGTGGGTCAGAGGCGCTGGCGAGGCATCTTCCTTACCCTCTAAGGTGTGAGGTCACAAACGGGTGATCAGAATGTTCCTTAACTGAACATTCTAATGCTGATGTAACAACCGCTAATTGCACAGTGATTGAAAAGCAAGTTCTAGAACACCGACTTGGAACATTCCATAAAACCGGGTCCTGAAAGGGTTAACCCTACGGAACTGCAGCGCATTAGACATGGCGTTATGTAAGGGGGGTGGGGGGTGGGGATGGAGTGGTGGGGGGGGGGGGGTAGGCTGTCTGCCTCGCTGCAGATTCCCACAAAAGAGAGGATTCGATATTCGTATTCTCTTTGCTCGCTCCTCGAGCGGCCATTCTTGGACGGGGCTAATCAAAGACATTCGCGGCCAGCCGAACCCGTCCAAACCGGCTCCCCGATCACTTGCGTGCTTTAGGCAAGTCGCAAGCAAATCATGTTCCTAATACCACCGATGCTCAATAATTACCCCCCCCCCCCCTCCACCCCCCCCGGGGAAATGGAAACTTGTTGCAGTTTGATATTTCCCTCCTACCGGCACCATCAGCAACCCCGCTCCCTCGCTCCTGCTAGTTTGCGAACTGCTGAAGTTTGTGAGGTCAGCTGTACAGATTTGGAGCTGGCTCAAACATTTCAACAAACCGACACTCCCAGGAAAAAAACGGTATGAAAAAGTGCCTGGAAAGGTACTGTACAAACGCTTGTCACTGAGGTGGTGCTCTGTAGGCACATGAAATTGTATCCCTGTCCAGCTATATATTTTTCATTTGTACCTTTTCGCTTGTAAAAAGGTACTTATTAGCCCAAATGGAACATTATTGTACTTTCAGGGTACAATTGGGAAATTTGTTCCTTAGAGAAGCAAAATGCACCTCCAACTGTACCTTTATTTATGAGAGCAGGGGTAAGTTGTTGCAGCTTTAAAAAAAAAAAAAAATAAATAAATACTTTTTTTGGAATGAAAATTTGACAAAAAAAAATAGATGAGCGCCTTAGGGAAACTAAAAGACAAACATGCTGTAAAAAATGTTTTATTTTTTTATTTTATTTTATTTTTTTGCCGAAGAATTATGGCTAACCCATTCTTGAGGCTTGTGTCCGCGCATTTAAATGTAACGCACCATGGCGTCTGCCAAGGCAGATGTTTAGGAGCACAGTGGACAATCTCGGACATACAGATTACCAAGCGTTGTTTGGACTGCCTATCAGGCAACACATCTGTTTTAGCTCACGGCTCAAGAACAATTTGTGCGCAAATCTGATTCTACGAGCATGTTCTTCCGTCTCTCTCCGGACCCGGCGAACCACTGAGAACAATACCCCCGCATATCTGTGAGAGTATTTCAAAAAGCACGTAAGGGGATAGCAAAGCATTGCTCTTTTTTTTTACACCTCATTTCAAGTAGTTTTTACTGCTTTGATCCCAAGATTAAAATGAAGCAGCAATTGCCCCTGAGACGTATTAGTGAGTTTTCCCCCATTTCCCCCAGTGCTAACCCTGCCTACATCACACCACCACAGTTATGAACATCTACACTGTGCAGCCATTTGCAAGAACATTGATGCAGAAAGCACCTTTCCAAAAAGTATCTAATGAAACACTAATACTGTATCCCCTTACTCTCAGGGGGCCAGATAAAGTAGAATGGAAGACATATCATTGAATCCTACACTGAGTGCCTGTGACACACTTATAATTGACTTTTAAAAATAATAAATCCAGTGATTGTTTGAATGTCTTTAATTCATTAATTGCTGTTACAGTCCAAGTGTTCCAGTCAGTTTGATCCAGTATCCAGGAGGAAAAAGGTCAAAGCTATTGTGACTACTTTTTTTTTTTTTTTTTTTTGTATAATCTTACGATGAGAAATACTTTTAATGTGAATTGTGTTTTCCAAGAAAAACAGAAAATGAAACAATTCCAGGAACTGTGATTAATTTATTCGATTAGAGCCAGCCATGGAAGGGTCTCTACGGTATTGGATAATTCTTGACTTTTTGTGTCGAAGCCTAACTACTGGTGCAAATGGGTCATGATCGCAAGTATTCTGCACAGTGTCCTGATAATAATTAATTCGATTTTATCACCTAACATTTGCAGGAAGCAGGGATGAACACGAACTGAAACATTTTTTTGATATCTTCCACTACCATTTTCCACTTTAAAAACAGCACATTTGCAAGCTTAAGTAAATATATCTGCAAGAGTTTTTGATATGATAATAATGTATGTGAACTACCTTTTTGAAGTGTTAAAAACATCAGACCCCAGGACTAAACCTTGTGGAACACCATTTATCTTTCCCATACTGGGTCCTGGGAATCATGGTAAATGTTAATAATCTCAGAAAGAGAAAAATATGTTCATAAATGTTTCAGATGTTTTGCAGCATCAGTAAAAAATGGTGGCACAATGTTTATATACAGCACTAAATATGTCCGGGATAACTGTAATCTGTGAACTGTGAACGGTAATTCTATAACTCTGATGCAATGTCTTCAAATTAGCACTGAGACTGTACTCGTAGAATACACTACGTCTGTATAGCGGGGTTTTTTTTTCCTGCTGTAATTCTCTGAGAGCAATTCACTGTGAGTAATGTTGAGTCGAATGTACTCTGATTGATTAATAGGTTGCGGTGTGTGACGTGCACTTTGGTGAATGCGGTGCATGTTTAATAATAAATACACGTGTACCTTTCCCCCCGGTTAAATGACTGAGCGTGTTTCAGCGTGTTTCAGCGCTAAAGAGTTCACGTTTGCAGTCGGCTCCCCCACCGCCCATCCCCCCCCCCATTTAAAGATTTGAAGGGTCGGGTCTGGCGAGCATATGGACCCCGCTTTCATCATCCAAACTGCTAACATGCGACGTTGGATCCATGAGGGTGCCGGGCATGTTGTGCAGAATCCGGGCCCTAACCATTAAAAACACCGACGTTTCCGAGGAAACGGTTCCCGGCACGACTGCGCATGTGTGTACAGTGTGTGAGCGCGGAGGCTCGCAGCTGTAAGCCATTTTAATAATCATAATTAAAATGAACTTCGTTATTTAATGAATACCACCCCCCCCCCCCTTTATTAGCCTCTTTCATCCGGCACATTATTGTTTTCTCCAAAAAGGAAATAAATTAGAAAACGTAACTGCAAAGAGCAAAGTGGTTGTGTCACATATTCCAAACGATTGCTTAAAATTGTTGTGTGATGTCTGGTTAATATTCACAGGCAAGCTCAGTGGGGATCTTAGTTGGTCTAATCAAGACTTTGTCCAGCAGAATTTCTCATTTCCATTTTTGTTTGCAGAGGTAATGCAGTATAGCTGTGTGTTCCCTTGCCTACTACCATGTAACATATTGTTATAAGATACTTAAAAAGTGGCTGTGATACACTGTCCTGGATGTGATCAACACAAGTCCTAAAACTTAACCTTTTTATCTTCACAAACTTAGTTTAGAAATCACCAAAACAAACTCATCAAACTGTGCGTGTGAAATATATTTTTAAATAATATATAAAATAAAGAATTAAAATAATAATAAATGAAACTCTTCAGGGGATGGTCAGTTTGAGACTCTGTTATTGAAGGGGGGTGATTTGGGGGGGGGGGGGTGATTTAGCATACACACACACTAAATAATTTTACTTTTACTTTATTCACATTAGTTTTTCGCAGACAGTGCACACTGATAAACGTTTCAGGAAAACGTGCCAGTTTATATCCAACGTGGCACATTTTCATCTGTAGTCCCTGAGCAGGTGCATCAAAAACTAGCAAGTAAAAAAAAAAAAGAAAAAAAAAGTACACACACACACACATGCACACATGCTATACAAATACATTAAAACTACATTAAAACGAGTTCAGCAGCAGTGCGTGAAGCGGCGCATCTTGGCTAACCCCTTTTAGCATTCTCCCATCCGCGCTGCATTCTTATCGCCGCAGCGCTCCGACCCCGTCTCAACGCTCCCGAATGCCTGAACGCTGATGCGTCTCTCTTTTTCTCAGTAACGGCGAGTCTCCCGGGCGATATTTCCCCTCGCAACGGGGGGGGGTTGGGGGGGGGGGGGGAGCTGCAAAAAAATAGGGCGAGGCGTGTTGGCGTGGCGTCCGTCGGCGAAAAGAGAGAGAGAGAGAGAGAGAGAGCACCGCGATCCCTGCCCCGGGAGCCTCTTTTCACAGAAGAGACGAGAGAAAGGAGGAAGAGGAGGAGGGAGAGAAGGGTGAAGAGAGAGAGAGAGAGATAGAGAAAAAAAAAATCTGTAATGTTTCCAGAACAGGCAATCAAGACGGGGAGATAAAGGTCTCAGTGAGCAACAGAACAAATAGCTTCCCCGACGAGTCCAGCAAAGCCAAACTCGGTTATTCGAAACACCGCACAAAAAAAAAACATCCCTGCATCCGGCTATCGATAGCTATGAGAAACAAATCTGGCAAGATTGTTTTATTTTCCATTCCACGAAAATCCTAATTGGTCCTTGGGTTCTTCTGTGATGATTTCACATGTCTGTGTTTTGTACATTTACACTACAGTCACTTAGAGGACACATTTATCCTGAGCAACGTGCAGAAGCAGGGGGGATCGTTGTTGCTTTTAGGAATACAAAAATGCAATATCATCAAGAAGACACAGTGTCCCGTTCATAATCAAGTGTCACTTTGACCTCACGTCACATCTCATCGCTGTGGACTCCTGGGTCCTGCTTCATGAAGCAGGATAACTGACTGAGCTGGATAACTGCACTGAGTAAAACCCGGAACCCCCCCTCAAATCTGGAACATGGACTGAAGTGAAAAGAGCTGTTCTGGATTTTACTCCGCTAACTTGGTAATCCTGCATCGTGAAATACCCGCCTGGTATTATTCGGCTAATGAGATCTCCCGCGCTCAAAGCTGCAGGATCTAGCCTGTGCTCCTAGTGTGTGCCTTTTCACTCAGTGAGTAACGTAT